>NW_027464930.1:0-12500 GCF_043290135.1 Rhipicephalus microplus
GGTTCGAAATAGAGCTCTACCTTGAACCGCGCCAAGTACGAAAGGAACAGCGCAACTAAGGGGCTCGAAGCAAAGCTCGATCCTGAACCGCGCCAAGTACGAAAGCAACCGCGCGGTCGGGACTCGAAACAAGGCTCGACCCTAAACCGTGCCAAGTACGAAAGGAACTGCACGGTAAGAGCTCGAAACAAGGTTCGATTCTGAACCGCGCTAACTGCGCGGTCAGTACTCAAAACAAGGCTCGACCCTAAACCGCGCAAAGTACGAAAGGAACCGCGCGGTAGGGGCTCGAGACAAAGCTCGGCCCTAAACCGCGCCAAGTACGGAAGGAACGGCGCGGAGAGGGCTCGAGACAAAGCTCGACCCTAAACCGCGCCAAGTACGGAGGGAACAGCGCGGCTAAGGGCTCGAAACAAACCCTAAACCGCGCCAAGTACGGAGGGAACAGCGCGGCTAAGGGCTCGAAACAAACCCTAAACCGCGCCAAGTACGGAAGGAACGGCGCGGAGAGGGCTCGAGACAAAGCTCGACCCTAAACCGCGCCAAGTACGGAGGGAACAGCGCGGCTAAGGGCTCGAAACAAACCCTGAACCGCGCCAAGTACGAAAGGAACGGCGCGCAGTAGGGGTTTAAAACAAAGCTGGTCCCAAAACCGCGCCAAGTACGAAAGGAACAGCGCGGTCGAGACTCGGAAGAAAAAGCTTTCAAAGTGTCGTAGCACGATGCACACTGCTGTTCGTGTGGAACAAACGTGACTACCGTGCTGTACGGTGGAGTTCTGTGCGCAAAAGCGGCGGGTGTGTTTCTAAGCACCACAGCGTTGTGTCAAAAAAGAGGTGCCTGAGAGAAACGCATGCGACTGCCGTGCTTTGCGGCATAGCACCGTGCGCAAAAACGGTGCGCATGCAAGAGGTGTCAGAGCTAGCGAACTTTTGCCACGAGCAACAGGTCACTAAAAGCCTATAGATGACGGTGTTGGAGGAAAAGAAAAATATCGAGAAAGCACTGCGGTGTGCCGTGCGTAGGGACGGGCGCGCGTGCCACATGCCGCCGAAATATGGGTGTCGGAGAAAACAGAGTGCCGCGCGTAACGAGGGGCGCGCGTGTTACAGAGAGATATGCCCAAACGCATGAAAGTGTACGCAGGTGTCCTAAGGCAGTTTTTTTTTTTTTTCCTCATTTTGATGTCGCCCCGGCTGACGTGGTTTTCGTTTTTCCGTGCCGCCCCGGCTGACGCGGTTTTCGTTTTTCCGTGCCGCCCCGGCTGACGCAGTTTTTGCGCCGCCCCGGCTGACGCGGTTTTCGCGCCGCCCCGGCTGACGCGGTTCCGACTTTGCACTTTTTGGCTCACCCCGGCTGGCGGCCCACTCACTCGATCGCCAGGTCTGTTTGCCCCGGTGGTTCCACCGCCAGGCTTAAGCGCGAACTTTTTTTGTTTGTTTTCTTTTGATTAAGCGCAAGCTTTTTTCTTTGTTTTCTTTTGATTAAGCGCGGGCTTTTTTCTTTGTTTTTTTTGCATTCGCCCCGGCAGACGCGGTTTTTGCGCCGCCCCGGCTGACGCGGTTTTTGCCGCCCCGGCTGACGCAGTTCGGACTTAGCACTTTTCGGCTGTGCCTGGCTGGCGGCCCACTCACTCGATCGCCATGTCTGTTTGCCACAGTTTTCCCGGTGGTGCCGCACCCGGGCTCGCCCCGGCTGACGCGGTTTCGTGCCGCCCCGGCAGACGCGGTTTTCGCGCCGCCCCGGCTGACGCGGTTTCGTGCCGCCCCGGCAGACGCGGTTTTTTGCCGCCCCGGCAGACGCGTTTTTTTTTTCTTTCGCCCCGGCTGACGCAGTTTTCGCGCCGCCCCGGCAGACGCGGTTTTCGCGCCGCCCCGGCAGACGCGGTTTTTTGCGCCGCCCCGGCTGACGCAGTTCGGACTTGGCACTTTTTGGCTGAGCCTGGCTGGCGGCCCACTCACTCGATCGCCATGTCTGTTTGCCACAGTTTTCCCGGTGGTGCCGCACCCGGGCTCGCCCCGGCTGACGCAGTTTTCGCGCCGCCCCGGCTGACGCGGTTTCGTGCCGCCCCGGCAGACGCGGTTTTTTGCGCCGCCCCGGCTGACGCGGTTTTTTGCCGCCCCGGCTGACGCAGTTCGGACTTGGCACTTTTCGGCTGTGCCTGGCTGGCGGCCCACTCACTCGATCGCCATGTCTGTTTGCCACAGTTTTCCCGGTGGTGCCGCACCCGGGCTCGCCCCGGCAGACGCGTTTTTTTTTTTTTCTTTCGCCCCGGCTGACGCAGTTTTCGCGCCGCCCCGGCTGACGCGGTTTCGTGCCGCCCCGGCAGACGCGGTTTTTTGCGCCGCCCCGGCTGACGCGGTTTTTGCCGCCCCGGCTGACGCAGTTCGGACTTAGCACTTTTTGGCTGAGCCTGGCTGGTGGCCCACTCACTCGATCGCCATGTCTGTTAGCCACAGTTTTCCCGGTGGTGCCGCACCCGGGCTCGCCCCGGCTGACGCAGTTTTCGCGCCGCCCCGGCTGACGCGGTTTCGTGCCGCCCCGGCAGACGCGGTTTTCGCGCCGCCCCGGCTGACGCGGTTTTTGCCGCCCCGGCTGACGCAGTTCGGACTTAGCACTTTTCGGCTGTGCCTGGCTGGCGGCCCACTCACTCGATCGCCATGTCTGTTTGCCACAGTTTTCCCGGTGGTGCCGCACCCGGGCTCGCCCCGGCTGACGCAGTTTTCGCGCCGCCCCGGCTGACGCGGTTTCGTGCCGCCCCGGCAGACGCGGTTTTCGCGCCGCCCCGGCTGACGCGGTTTCGTGCCGCCCCGGCAGACGCGGTTTTTTGCCGCCCCAGCTGACGCAGTTCGGACTTAGCACTTTTTGGCTGAGCCTTGCTGGCGGCCCACTCACTCGATCGCCATGTCTGTTTGCCACAGTTTTCCCGGTGGTGCCGCACCCGGGCTCGCCCCGGCAGACGCGTTTTTTTTTTTCTTTCGCCCCGGCTGACGCAGTTTTCGCGCCGCCCCGGCAGACGCGGTTTTCGCGCCGCCCCGGCAGACGCGGTTTTTTGCGCCGCCCCGGCTGACGCGGTTTTTTGCCGCCCCGGCTGACGCAGTTCGGACTTGGCACTTTTTGGCTGAGCCTGGCTGGCGGCCCACTCACTCGATCGCCATGTCTGTTTGCCACAGTTTTCCCGGTGGTGCCGCACCCGGGCTCGCCCCGGCTGACGCAGTTTTCGCGCCGCCCCGGCAGACGCGGTTTCGTGCCGCCCCGGCAGACGCGGTTTTTTGCGCCGCCCCGGCTGACGCGGTTTTTTGCCGCCCCGGCTGACACGGTTCGGACTTTGCACTTTTCGGCTGTGCCTGGCTGGCGGCCCACTCACTCGATCGCCATGTCTGTTTGCCACAGTTTTCCCGGTGGTGCCGCACCCGGGCTCGCCCCGGCAGACGCGTTTTTTTTTTTTTTCTTTCGCCCCGGCTGACGCAGTTTTCGCGCCGCCCCGGCTGACGCGGTTTCGTGCCGCCCCGGCAGACGCGGTTTTTTGCGCCGCCCCGGCTGACGTGGTTTTTGCCGCCCCGGCTGACGCAGTTCGGACTTTGCACTTTTTGGCTGAGCCTGGCTGGCGGCCCACTCACTCGATCGCCATGTCTGTTTGCCACAGTTTTCCCGGTGGTGCCGCACCCGGGCTCGCCCCGGCAGACGCGTTTTTTTTTTTTCCTTCGCCCCGGCAGACGTGGTTCCCCCCCCCCCCCTCCGTCTTTCTTTTTGTTTTTTTTTTTCGCCGCGGCTGAAGTGGATTTTTCGGTGCCTCGACGCCCCGGTAGTCGCGGTTTTTCCGTTTCCGCACGGCCCCGGCTGACGCTGCTCGGTCACAGTCGCCTTTTGTGGTGATTGCAGACTTCTTGAGCGCGGGTGTTTTTTTTTTTTGTTGTTGTTGTTGTTTTATTACGCATTCGCTCCAGCAGACGCTGTTTAGACTTTTTGTTTCCTCTTTTATCCTGCGACGAGGTGACGAGGTTTATTCGGTGCCCCGCCGCCCCGGCTGAAGTGATTTTTCCTGTCCCGTGCCGCCCCGGCTGACGCGGTTGGGACTTCGCGTTTGTTCGGCCGCCACGGGTTTTGGCGCACTCGCTCGGTTGCTTGTTGTTGCCACTTGTTGCGAACCCAGGTTTCTTGAGCGAGCGCGGGCGTTTTTTCTTCCTTTCTTTCTTTGTTCTATGTGTTAGCGAATCGGCCTTTAATATCACACGAGGACTCACAACCAACAATTTTCAGTTTGAAGTGTAAAAAATCTGCAGGTGTTGACGTAACTGACTTGCCCCGTACCCTTGAGTACATCCATGAAGTTCTCGTAGTACTACTAAATCGCATTATTCCAAGTGGAGAAATTCCCATAAACTTGCAAACCTCTACACGAAAATCGGTGCGCGTGATAAAGTTGAAAATTATCGTCCGATATCAAATGTGCCTTCTATAACACAAATTCTAGGAAAAAAAAAAAAAA
This sequence comes from Rhipicephalus microplus, assembly GCF_043290135.1. NCBI lineage: Eukaryota > Metazoa > Arthropoda > Arachnida > Ixodida > Ixodidae > Rhipicephalus > Rhipicephalus microplus. The sequence goes on from NW_027464930.1 coordinate 4,490, forward strand.
AACACTTGTTCGCCGTTTTCTGCGCCGTGACTGGCAGCACTCCGGCGAAGCGAAACGGGGTCGATTCGAGCACGATATCGGCGTCTTTCGACGTGCTCGCCGGCGACCGTCGCACGAGTACGTCGCACGAGCGCGTCTGCCGGGGCGCCGTTTGCGAAGCCGACGCAAAAGTGGGAACCGCCGCTCGGATGATCGCCGCTTTCGGCAGAGTGAGTGTTGGCACTCCGGGGAAGCGAAACAGCGTGAATGCGCCCACGAAATCGGCGTATTTTGAAGTGCCCGCCGGCGACCGTCGCACGAGTACGGTAAACCGCGTCAGCCGGGGCGTAGTTCGGGACGCCGACGAAAAAGTGGGAAGCGCAACTCGGATCTTCGCCGTTTTTGCAGGAGTGAGTGGCGGCCCTCCTGCGAGACCAAGAAGCATCGATTCGTGCACGAATTCGGCGCCTTTCGACGTGATCGCCGGCGACCGTCGCTCGAGTAGGGCAAACCGCGTCTGCCGGGGCGGGCTTCGGGACGCCGATGCGAAAGTGGGAAACGCTGCTCGGATGTTCGCCGTTTTTGGCCGAGTGAGTGCTGGCACACGGGCGAAGCCAAACGGGGCCGATTACGGCACGATATCGGCGTCTTTCGACGTGCCCGCCGGCGACCGTCGCACGAGTACGGTAAACCGCGTCAGCCCGGGCGGAGTTCGGGACGCCGATGCGAAAGTGGAGAACGCCGCTCGGATCTTCGCCGTTTTTGGAGGAGTGAGTGGCGGCACTCCGGAGAAGCCAGGGAGCGCCAATTAGCGCACGATATCGGCGTCTTTCGACGCGCTCGCCGGCGACCGTCGCACGAGTAGGGCAAACCGCGTCTGCCGGGGCGGGGTTTACGACGCCGACGCAAAAGTGGGAACCGCCGCTCGGATGTTGGCCGTTTTTGGCAGAGTGAGTGCTGGCACTCCGGCGACGCGAAAGAGCGCGAATGCGCCCACGAAAGTGGCGTATTTGGACGTGCGTGACGGCGACCGCTGCAGGAGTACGAAAAACCACGTCAGCCGGGGCGAGCGACACACGGCGGTCTGGGTGCTTATCGCTGCTATTATAGGGGCACCCCGGCAGACGCAGAAAAAAAAAAAAAAATTTTCGACCTTCTTTTTTGCTGGTCGAGCTCGGGTAACCCAGGTCGCAATGGGAGCCGCGCACGAAAGCGGCGTCGCGAGACGCGTTCGCGGTCGCTAGTCGCACGAGCTCGGCAACCGCGTCAGCCGGCGCGGAGTTCGGGATGCCGACGGCTAAGTGGGTACCGCTGCTCGGATGTTCGCCGTTTTTGGCCGAGTGAGTGCTGGCACTCCGGTGAAGCCAAGGAGCGCCAATTCGTGCACGATATCGGCGTCTTTCGACGTGCCCGCCGGCCACCGCCGCACGAGTACGGCAAACCGCGTCTGCCGGGGCGGGGTTCGCGACGCGTACGCAATAGTGGGAACCGTCGCTCGGATGTTCGTCGTCTTTGGCCGAGCGAGTGCTGGCACTCCGGCGAAGCGAAACGGGGCCGATTCGGGCACGATATCGGCGTATTTCGACGTGCTCGCCGGCGACCGTCGCACGAGTACGGCAAAGCGCGTCTGCCGGGGCGAGGTTTGCGACGCCGACGAAAAAGTGGGAAGCGCCGCTCGGATCTTCGCCGTTTTTGCAGGAGTGAGTGGCGGCCCTCCTGCGAGACCAAGAAGCATCGACTCGCGCACGATATCGGTGTCTTTCGACGTGCCCGCCGGCCACCGCCGCACGAGTACGGCAAACCGCGTATGCCGGGGCGGGGTTGGCGACGCCGACGCAAAAGTGGGAACCGCCACTAGGATGTTCGCCGTTTTTGGCAGAGTGAGTGCTGGCACTCCGGCGAAGCGAAAGAGCGCGAATGCGCCCACGAAAGTGGCGTGTTTGGACGTGCTTGACGACGACCACCGCAGGAAAACGAAAAACCACGTCAGCCGGGGCGAGCGACCCATGGCGGTCTGGGTGCTTATCGCTGCTATTATAGGGGCACCCCGGCAGACGCAAAAAAAAAAAAAAAATTTTTTTCGACATTCTTTTTTGCTCGTCGACCTCGGGTGACCCAGGTCGCAGTGGGAGCCGCGCACGAAAGCGGCGTCGCGAGACGGCTTCGCGGTCGCTAGTCGCACGAGCTCGGCAACCGCGTCTGCCGGGGCGGAGTTCGGGACGCCGACGGCTAAGTGGGAACCGCCGCTCGGATGTTCGCCGTTTGTGGCCGAGTGAGTGCTGGCACTCCGGCGAAGCCAAACGGGGCCGATTCCGGCACGATATCGGCGTCTTTCTACGTGCTCGCCGGCGACCGTCGCACGAGTACGGCAAAGTGCGTCTGCCGGGGCGGGGTTTGCGACGCGTACGCAATAGTGAGAACCGTCGCTCGGATGTTCGTCGTCTTTCGCCGAGCCAGTGCTGGCAATCCGGCGAAGCCGAACGGAGCCGATTCGGGCACGATATCGGCGTCTTTCCACGTGCTCGCCGGCGACCGTCGCACGAGTACGGTAAACCGCGTCAGCCGGGGCGGAGTTCGGGACGCCGATGCGAAAGTGGGAAGCGCCGCTCGGATCTTCGCCGTTTTTGGAGGAGTCAGTGGCGGCACTCCGGTGAAGCCAAGGTGCGCCAATTCGCGCACGATATCGGCGTCTTTCGACGTGCCCGCCGGCCACCGTCGCACGAGTACGGCAAACCTCGTCTGCCGGGGCGGGGTTTGCGACGCCGACGCAAAAGTGGGAACCGCCGCTCGGATGTTCGCCGTTTTTGGCAGAGTGAGTGCTGGCACTCCGGCGAAGCGAAAGAGCGCGAATGCGCCCACGAAAGTGGCGTGTTTGGACGTGCTTGACGACGACCACCGCAGGAAAACGAAAAACCACGTCAGCCGGGGCGAGCGACCCATGGCGGTCTGGGTGCTTATCGCTGCTATTATAGGGGCACCCCGGCAGACGCAAAAAAAAAAAAAATTTTTTTCGACATTCTTTTTTGCTCGTCGACCTCGGGTGACCCAGGTCGCAGTGGGAGCCGCGCACGAAAGCGGCGTCGCGAGACGGCTTCGCGGTCGCTAGTCGCACGAGCTCGGCAACCGCGTCTGCCGGGGCGGAGTTCGGGACGCCGACGGCTAAGTGGGAACCGCCGCTCGGATGTTCGCCGTTTGTGGCCGAGTGAGTGCTGGCACTCCGGCGAAGCCAAACGGGGCCGATTCCGGCACGATATCGGCGTCTTTCTACGTGCTCGCCGGCGACCGTCGCACGAGTACGGCAAAGTGCGTCTGCCGGGGCGGGGTTTGCGACGCGTACGCAATAGTGAGAACCGTCGCTCGGATGTTCGTCGTCTTTCGCCGAGCCAGTGCTGGCACTCCGGCGAAGCCGAACGGAGCCGATTCGGGCACGATATCGGCGTCTTTCCACGTGCTCGCCGGCGACCGTCGCACGAGTACGGTAAACCGCGTCAGCCGGGGCGGAGTTCGGGACGCCGATGCGAAAGTGGGAAGCGCCGCTCGGATCTTCGCCGTTTTTGGAGGAGTCAGTGGCGGCACTCCGGTGAAGCCAAGGTGCGCCAATTCGCGCACGATATCGGCGTCTTTCGACGTGCCCGCCGGCCACCGTCGCACGAGTACGGCAAACCTCGTCTGCCGGGGCGGGGTTTGCGACGCCGACGCAAAAGTGGGAACCGCCGCTCGGATGTTCGCCGTTTTTGGCAGAGTGAGTGCTGGCACTCCGGCGAAGCGAAAGAGCGTGAATGCGCCCACGAAAGTAGCGTATTTGGACGTGCTTGACGGCGACCGCCGCAGGAGTACGAAAAACCACGTCAGCCGGGGCGAGCGACCCACGGCGGTCTGGGTGCTTATCGCTGCTATTATAGGGGCACCCCGGCAGACGCAGAAAGAAAAAAAAAAATGGGGACATGGCGTGCGTCACCGTGCGGCTTCGCAGCGTTGCCGAAGTCGCCGAGCCCTTCGACTGAGCCGAACGGCGGACAGGGAACGTTGGTCGGCCGTTCTAACCTGTCGGTGCCACGCCGAGACGTCGTTAAGGAAAACCGCGTCGTGGGCCTCTACGACGCCGTCGAGTCGTTGTACGTTTGGTGTCCAGCGTGTCGGCGGCGAGTAGCGGACACGTCGTTCACGACTTCGGTCTTTCGCAGTCGACGCGAACTTGCGGAGAGTCGTGGTGCCTCACGTTTTCGGCAGAAACCGCGGCGGAATTTTCCCGTGCGTGCGCGCACGACCTCGGTGCTGTGCCGTCAGCGTAGTGTTGCACAAACTCGTGGCCTACCCAAGGTGCGGTACGTTTGCGGCCGTATCCTCGGTGGGAATTTCGTGAGTAGGGTCGCAAATTCTACGACCTCGGCGGGTTTGAGAGCGACGTAGACTTGTGGCACGCTCAACATGCCACACGTTTCGGGGCACACCCGCGGTGAAATTTTCTCGAGTACGCTCGTATTAGGGCCCAAGGAGGTCTGGGTACTTATCGCTGCTATTATGTGGGGGTTCTCGTGAGCGGCGTACGCGAAAGCGACCGGGTGTCTGATATGCGGCGGGCTTCGGCCTCGTCAAGCGTGTCCTCGGGTCTGCTCCAGGGGAATCCACGGCAGTCGTCTGCAGCCTCATCCGCTTGATGCGTTAGGGGCTGGTTGTCGGACGGTGCCGTTTTACCACGATATCGAGGTGTGTTCCGTGTCGTCCTCGGGCGATTCAGATGCGAAAGCGCCGAAGACGCGGGCGTGACCCGTCGTCTGGCGGCTTTGCAGTCTCGGCTCCGTTGCTAGTTCCGGCCGGTCCACCGACAGTGCAGCGGGCTTGGGCAACCCGCACGGCGCGACCGAGTCGATGCAACGAAAAAGAGCGAGCATGAACGTGCTTCTTGCCGCACGGCTCCCACTCGTCTTTCGGGAAGGTTGTGCCGTAGCGAGCTCGAACGCCGTCATCTCGGAGTGCAAAATAAGCGTGTTGGGGCGCCTGAAGGTGGCCTCCGCCGCACACAGACTGCGTCCGGCCCGCCGAGGGCGAGGACGGACGCGCAGTCGAACGATTACCTGGTTGATCCTGCCAGTAATCATATGCTTGTCTCAAAGATTAAGCCATGCATGTCTAAGTACATGCCGAAATAAGGCGAAACCGCGAATGGCTCATTAAATCAGTTATGGTTCCTTAGATCGTTTCTTCCTACTTGGATAACTGTGGCAATTCTAGAGCTAATACATGCAGTGAGCCTGGAGCCCTTTGGGTAACGGGTGCTTTTATTAGACCAAGATCGATCGGGTTTCGGCCCGTATTGTGTGGTGACTCTGGATAACTTTGTGCTGATCGCATGGCCACGAGCCGGCGACGTTTCTTTCAAGTGTCTGCCTTATCAACTTTCGATGGTAGGTTACTTGCTTACCATGGTTGTTACGGGTAACGGAGAATCAGGGTTCGATTCCGGAGAGGGAGCCTGAGAAACGGCTACCACATCCAAGGAAGGCAGCAGGCGCGCAAATTACCCACTCCCGGCACGGGGAGGTAGTGACGAAAAATAACAATACGGGACTCTTTTGAGGCCCCGTAATTGAAATGAGTACACTCTAAATCCTTTAACGAGGATCAATTGGAGGGCAAGTCTGGTGCCAGCAGCCGCGGTAATTCCAGCTCCAATAGCGTATACTAAAGCTGCTGCGGTTAAAAAGCTCGTAGTTGGATCTCAGTTCCAGACGAGTAGTGCATCTACCCGATGCGACGGCTCGGACTGAACATCATGCCGGTTCTTTCTTGGTGCACTTCATTGTGTGCCTCGAGATGGCCGGTGCTTTTACTTTGAAAAAATTAGAGTGCTCAACGCAGGCGAGTCGCCTGAATAAACTTGCATGGAATAATAGAACAAGACCTCGTTTCTGTTCTGTTGGTTTTTGGAATACGAGGTAATGATTAAGAGGGACGGACGGGGGCATTCGTATTGCGGCGCTAGAGGTGAAATTCTTGGACCGTCGCAAGACGAACTACTGCGAAAGCATTTGCCAAGAATGTTTTCATTGATCAAGAACGAAAGTCAGAGGTTCGAAGGCGATCAGATACCGCCCTAGTTCTGACCATAAACGATGCCAACCAGCGATCCGCCTGAGTTACTCAAATGACTCGGCGGGCAGCTTCCGGGAAACCAAAGTATTTGGGTTCCGGGGGAAGTATGGTTGCAAAGCTGAAACTTAAAGGAATTGACGGAAGGGCACCACCAGGAGTGGAGCCTGCGGCTTAATTTGACTCAACACGGGAAAACTTACCCGGCCCGGACACTGGGAGGATTGACAGATTGAGAGCTCTTTCTTGATTCGGTGGATGGTGGTGCATGGCCGTTCTTAGTTGGTGGAGCGATTTGTCTGGTTAATTCCGATAACGAACGAGACTCTAGCCTATTAAATAGGTGCGGGGTTCCCAGCACCTTACAACCTTCTTAGAGGGACAAGCGGCTCCTAGCCGCACGAAACAGAGCAATAACAGGTCTGTGATGCCCTTAGATGTCCGGGGCCGCACGCGCGCTACACTGAAGGAAGCAGCGTGTCTTTATCCCTGTCTGAAAAGACTGGGTAACCCGTGGAACTTCTTTCGTGATTGGGATAGGGGCTTGCAATTGTTCCCCTTGAACGAGGAATTCCCAGTAAGCGCGAGTCATAAGCTCGCGTTGATTACGTCCCTGCCCTTTGTACACACCGCCCGTCGCTACTACCGATTGAATGATTTAGTGAGGTCTTCGGACCGATGTCCGGCGCGGCCTTTCGGTTGCGCCGGTCTGTTGGAAAGATGACCAAACTTGATCATTTAGAGGAAGTAAAAGTCGTAACAAGGTTTCCGTAGGTGAACCTGCGGAAGGATCATTAACGGATTGTGAAGGGTGAGCGCCTCAGCTGCGTCTGCGCCCGACACTTTCTGCCGCTGACCCCGTTTGGACGCGGGGTCGGCTTTTCCCCACGGGGCTGCCTGAATGTGGAGCGGCACCCCGTGACAAATTGTTGCGCCCAGCGGACGCCAACACCGCGACCTTGGACGGTCGGCCAGGTGGCGGACGCGGGTACAAACGGCGCAACGCACTCATAGGTCGGCTTTCGACCCGCCACTGCACCGTGGCTCGAAGCGCTCGAAATGCGCGACCCGACCGCTGCGGGACCGCCTAGTACTGTAAACAGGAGCGGCGGAGCGCGAACGGCGAGTCGTGGTTACGTCGGTAGAAGGCGAGGCTGCGCGTTCCCGAAACGCCAGCCGAGTGCCCTCCCGACCGTTCGAGCGTGCAAGAACGAGACCCGACAATCGCGCGGCGACTGCCAAGTACGAGAGGAACGGCACAAGCGTCGGCGGTCGGTCAAGGAACTGGCGATGTGACGGGTCCGCTGTGCACCAGTGCATACCGTCCCGCCGTCCGCGGCAAGCGCCTCCGCGTCCTCGGGTGACGGAGGCTGCCGGTCGGTTCTTGCAGGCGAGGGATCTCGCTGGCACCGGTTCGCGTTGACGCGCGGCCGGTCATGGCACGGCGATGCGACGGCCGAGGTGCGCAGTACTCGATGGAGGAACCGCACGCTCCGATGACCGTCCCGCCCTCCGCGGCGTATGCGTACCGACCGTAATGGTTGCAGCAGCGCCGGCCGGCTTTTGAATTCGCCACACGAAACACGGTGCGAGATCGCGGTTAGGGGAGCGTCGACGTTGCCAGGCGTTTTGCTTGCTGCCGAGGGAAAGGCGGCACGGCCACGTCGCGCTCGTCGCGATTAGCGGGTCTGCGCGCTTTGGGAAGGTGCCGCAACGACTTGCCGAAAGAGGAAGCACGGAAGAACGAGGGACTTGGACGTCCCGACAATTGAACGCACTTGCGGCCAGGCCCTTGCTGGCTTCGTTCTTCCGCCTCGAGTAGGCTCGTACGCGGCTCCGGCGCCGAAAGTGGTCCTTGGCACCGACTTCGGTGGACGTGGGAAGTGCCGCGCAAGTACGGCGCGCCTGGCTCCACCTGTTGGCTAAAGTAGGCAGCCGGATC
>NW_027464930.1:20000-32500 GCF_043290135.1 Rhipicephalus microplus
TTCCGTGCCGCCCCGGCTGACGCGGTTTTCGTTTTTCCGTGCCGCCCCGGCTGACGCAGTTTTTGCGCCGCCCCGGCTGACGCGGTTTTCGCGCCGCCCCGGCTGACGCGGTTCCGACTTTGCACTTTTTGGCTCACCCCGGCTGGCGGCCCACTCACTCGATCGCCAGGTCTGTTTGCCCCGGTGGTTCCACCGCCAGGCTTAAGCGCGAACTTTTTTTGTTTGTTTTCTTTTGATTAAGCGCAAGCTTTTTTCTTTGTTTTCTTTTGATTAAGCGCGGGCTTTTTTCTTTGTTTTTTTTGCATTCGCCCCGGCAGACGCGGTTTTTGCGCCGCCCCGGCTGACGCGGTTTTTGCCGCCCCGGCTGACGCAGTTCGGACTTAGCACTTTTCGGCTGTGCCTGGCTGGCGGCCCACTCACTCGATCGCCATGTCTGTTTGCCACAGTTTTCCCGGTGGTGCCGCACCCGGGCTCGCCCCGGCTGACGCGGTTTCGTGCCGCCCCGGCAGACGCGGTTTTCGCGCCGCCCCGGCTGACGCGGTTTCGTGCCGCCCCGGCAGACGCGGTTTTTTGCCGCCCCGGCAGACGCGTTTTTTTTTTCTTTCGCCCCGGCTGACGCAGTTTTCGCGCCGCCCCGGCAGACGCGGTTTTCGCGCCGCCCCGGCAGACGCGGTTTTTTGCGCCGCCCCGGCTGACGCAGTTCGGACTTGGCACTTTTTGGCTGAGCCTGGCTGGCGGCCCACTCACTCGATCGCCATGTCTGTTTGCCACAGTTTTCCCGGTGGTGCCGCACCCGGGCTCGCCCCGGCTGACGCAGTTTTCGCGCCGCCCCGGCTGACGCGGTTTCGTGCCGCCCCGGCAGACGCGGTTTTTTGCGCCGCCCCGGCTGACGCGGTTTTTTGCCGCCCCGGCTGACGCAGTTCGGACTTGGCACTTTTCGGCTGTGCCTGGCTGGCGGCCCACTCACTCGATCGCCATGTCTGTTTGCCACAGTTTTCCCGGTGGTGCCGCACCCGGGCTCGCCCCGGCAGACGCGTTTTTTTTTTTTCTTTCGCCCCGGCTGACGCAGTTTTCGCGCCGCCCCGGCTGACGCGGTTTCGTGCCGCCCCGGCAGACGCGGTTTTTTGCGCCGCCCCGGCTGACGCGGTTTTTGCCGCCCCGGCTGACGCAGTTCGGACTTAGCACTTTTTGGCTGAGCCTGGCTGGTGGCCCACTCACTCGATCGCCATGTCTGTTAGCCACAGTTTTCCCGGTGGTGCCGCACCCGGGCTCGCCCCGGCTGACGCAGTTTTCGCGCCGCCCCGGCTGACGCGGTTTCGTGCCGCCCCGGCAGACGCGGTTTTCGCGCCGCCCCGGCTGACGCGGTTTTTGCCGCCCCGGCTGACGCAGTTCGGACTTAGCACTTTTCGGCTGTGCCTGGCTGGCGGCCCACTCACTCGATCGCCATGTCTGTTTGCCACAGTTTTCCCGGTGGTGCCGCACCCGGGCTCGCCCCGGCTGACGCAGTTTTCGCGCCGCCCCGGCTGACGCGGTTTCGTGCCGCCCCGGCAGACGCGGTTTTCGCGCCGCCCCGGCTGACGCGGTTTCGTGCCGCCCCGGCAGACGCGGTTTTTTGCCGCCCCAGCTGACGCAGTTCGGACTTAGCACTTTTTGGCTGAGCCTTGCTGGCGGCCCACTCACTCGATCGCCATGTCTGTTTGCCACAGTTTTCCCGGTGGTGCCGCACCCGGGCTCGCCCCGGCAGACGCGTTTTTTTTTTTCTTTCGCCCCGGCTGACGCAGTTTTCGCGCCGCCCCGGCAGACGCGGTTTTCGCGCCGCCCCGGCAGACGCGGTTTTTTGCGCCGCCCCGGCTGACGCGGTTTTTTGCCGCCCCGGCTGACGCAGTTCGGACTTGGCACTTTTTGGCTGAGCCTGGCTGGCGGCCCACTCACTCGATCGCCATGTCTGTTTGCCACAGTTTTCCCGGTGGTGCCGCACCCGGGCTCGCCCCGGCTGACGCAGTTTTCGCGCCGCCCCGGCAGACGCGGTTTCGTGCCGCCCCGGCAGACGCGGTTTTTTGCGCCGCCCCGGCTGACGCGGTTTTTTGCCGCCCCGGCTGACACGGTTCGGACTTTGCACTTTTCGGCTGTGCCTGGCTGGCGGCCCACTCACTCGATCGCCATGTCTGTTTGCCACAGTTTTCCCGGTGGTGCCGCACCCGGGCTCGCCCCGGCAGACGCGTTTTTTTTTTTTTTTCTTTCGCCCCGGCTGACGCAGTTTTCGCGCCGCCCCGGCTGACGCGGTTTCGTGCCGCCCCGGCAGACGCGGTTTTTTGCGCCGCCCCGGCTGACGTGGTTTTTGCCGCCCCGGCTGACGCAGTTCGGACTTTGCACTTTTTGGCTGAGCCTGGCTGGCGGCCCACTCACTCGATCGCCATGTCTGTTTGCCACAGTTTTCCCGGTGGTGCCGCACCCGGGCTCGCCCCGGCAGACGCGTTTTTTTTTTTTCCTTCGCCCCGGCAGACGTGGTTCCCCCCCCCCCTCCGTCTTTCTTTTTGTTTTTTTTTTTCGCCGCGGCTGAAGTGGATTTTTCGGTGCCTCGACGCCCCGGTAGTCGCGGTTTTTCCGTTTCCGCACGGCCCCGGCTGACGCTGCTCGGTCACAGTCGCCTTTTGTGGTGATTGCAGACTTCTTGAGCGCGGGTGTTTTTTTTTTTTGTTGTTGTTGTTGTTTTATTACGCATTCGCTCCAGCAGACGCTGTTTAGACTTTTTGTTTCCTCTTTTATCCTGCGACGAGGTGACGAGGTTTATTCGGTGCCCCGCCGCCCCGGCTGAAGTGATTTTTCCTGTCCCGTGCCGCCCCGGCTGACGCGGTTGGGACTTCGCGTTTGTTCGGCCGCCACGGGTTTTGGCGCACTCGCTCGGTTGCTTGTTGTTGCCACTTGTTGCGAACCCAGGTTTCTTGAGCGAGCGCGGGCGTTTTTTCTTCCTTTCTTTCTTTGTTCTATGTGTTAGCGAATCGGCCTTTAATATCACACGAGGACTCACAACCAACAATTTTCAGTTTGAAGTGTAAAAAATCTGCAGGTGTTGACGTAACTGACTTGCCCCGTACCCTTGAGTACATCCATGAAGTTCTCGTAGTACTACTAAATCGCATTATTCCAAGTGGAGAAATTCCCATAAACTTGCAAACCTCTACACGAAAATCGGTGCGCGTGATAAAGTTGAAAATTATCGTCCGATATCAAATGTGCCTTCTATAACACAAATTCTAGGAAAAAAAAAAAAAAAAACACTTGTTCGCCGTTTTCTGCGCCGTGACTGGCAGCACTCCGGCGAAGCGAAACGGGGTCGATTCGAGCACGATATCGGCGTCTTTCGACGTGCTCGCCGGCGACCGTCGCACGAGTACGTCGCACGAGCGCGTCTGCCGGGGCGCCGTTTGCGAAGCCGACGCAAAAGTGGGAACCGCCGCTCGGATGATCGCCGCTTTCGGCAGAGTGAGTGTTGGCACTCCGGGGAAGCGAAACAGCGTGAATGCGCCCACGAAATCGGCGTATTTTGAAGTGCCCGCCGGCGACCGTCGCACGAGTACGGTAAACCGCGTCAGCCGGGGCGTAGTTCGGGACGCCGACGAAAAAGTGGGAAGCGCAACTCGGATCTTCGCCGTTTTTGCAGGAGTGAGTGGCGGCCCTCCTGCGAGACCAAGAAGCATCGATTCGTGCACGAATTCGGCGCCTTTCGACGTGATCGCCGGCGACCGTCGCTCGAGTAGGGCAAACCGCGTCTGCCGGGGCGGGCTTCGGGACGCCGATGCGAAAGTGGGAAACGCTGCTCGGATGTTCGCCGTTTTTGGCCGAGTGAGTGCTGGCACACGGGCGAAGCCAAACGGGGCCGATTACGGCACGATATCGGCGTCTTTCGACGTGCCCGCCGGCGACCGTCGCACGAGTACGGTAAACCGCGTCAGCCCGGGCGGAGTTCGGGACGCCGATGCGAAAGTGGAGAACGCCGCTCGGATCTTCGCCGTTTTTGGAGGAGTGAGTGGCGGCACTCCGGAGAAGCCAGGGAGCGCCAATTAGCGCACGATATCGGCGTCTTTCGACGCGCTCGCCGGCGACCGTCGCACGAGTAGGGCAAACCGCGTCTGCCGGGGCGGGGTTTACGACGCCGACGCAAAAGTGGGAACCGCCGCTCGGATGTTGGCCGTTTTTGGCAGAGTGAGTGCTGGCACTCCGGCGACGCGAAAGAGCGCGAATGCGCCCACGAAAGTGGCGTATTTGGACGTGCGTGACGGCGACCGCTGCAGGAGTACGAAAAACCACGTCAGCCGGGGCGAGCGACACACGGCGGTCTGGGTGCTTATCGCTGCTATTATAGGGGCACCCCGGCAGACGCAGAAAAAAAAAAAAAAATTTTCGACCTTCTTTTTTGCTGGTCGAGCTCGGGTAACCCAGGTCGCAATGGGAGCCGCGCACGAAAGCGGCGTCGCGAGACGCGTTCGCGGTCGCTAGTCGCACGAGCTCGGCAACCGCGTCAGCCGGCGTGGAGTTCGGGATGCCGACGGCTAAGTGGGTACCGCTGCTCGGATGTTCGCCGTTTTTGGCCGAGTGAGTGCTGGCACTCCGGTGAAGCCAAGGAGCGCCAATTCGTGCACGATATCGGCGTCTTTCGACGTGCCCGCCGGCCACCGCCGCACGAGTACGGCAAACCGCGTCTGCCGGGGCGGGGTTCGCGACGCGTACGCAATAGTGGGAACCGTCGCTCGGATGTTCGTCGTCTTTGGCCGAGCGAGTGCTGGCACTCCGGCGAAGCGAAACGGGGCCGATTCGGGCACGATATCGGCGTATTTCGACGTGCTCGCCGGCGACCGTCGCACGAGTACGGCAAAGCGCGTCTGCCGGGGCGAGGTTTGCGACGCCGACGAAAAAGTGGGAAGCGCCGCTCGGATCTTCGCCGTTTTTGCAGGAGTGAGTGGCGGCCCTCCTGCGAGACCAAGAAGCATCGACTCGCGCACGATATCGGTGTCTTTCGACGTGCCCGCCGGCCACCGCCGCACGAGTACGGCAAACCGCGTATGCCGGGGCGGGGTTGGCGACGCCGACGCAAAAGTGGGAACCGCCACTAGGATGTTCGCCGTTTTTGGCAGAGTGAGTGCTGGCACTCCGGCGAAGCGAAAGAGCGCGAATGCGCCCACGAAAGTGGCGTGTTTGGACGTGCTTGACGACGACCACCGCAGGAAAACGAAAAACCACGTCAGCCGGGGCGAGCGACCCATGGCGGTCTGGGTGCTTATCGCTGCTATTATAGGGGCACCCCGGCAGACGCAAAAAAAAAAAAAAAAATTTTTTCGACATTCTTTTTTGCTCGTCGACCTCGGGTGACCCAGGTCGCAGTGGGAGCCGCGCACGAAAGCGGCGTCGCGAGACGGCTTCGCGGTCGCTAGTCGCACGAGCTCGGCAACCGCGTCTGCCGGGGCGGAGTTCGGGACGCCGACGGCTAAGTGGGAACCGCCGCTCGGATGTTCGCCGTTTGTGGCCGAGTGAGTGCTGGCACTCCGGCGAAGCCAAACGGGGCCGATTCCGGCACGATATCGGCGTCTTTCTACGTGCTCGCCGGCGACCGTCGCACGAGTACGGCAAAGTGCGTCTGCCGGGGCGGGGTTTGCGACGCGTACGCAATAGTGAGAACCGTCGCTCGGATGTTCGTCGTCTTTCGCCGAGCCAGTGCTGGCAATCCGGCGAAGCCGAACGGAGCCGATTCGGGCACGATATCGGCGTCTTTCCACGTGCTCGCCGGCGACCGTCGCACGAGTACGGTAAACCGCGTCAGCCGGGGCGGAGTTCGGGACGCCGATGCGAAAGTGGGAAGCGCCGCTCGGATCTTCGCCGTTTTTGGAGGAGTCAGTGGCGGCACTCCGGTGAAGCCAAGGTGCGCCAATTCGCGCACGATATCGGCGTCTTTCGACGTGCCCGCCGGCCACCGTCGCACGAGTACGGCAAACCTCGTCTGCCGGGGCGGGGTTTGCGACGCCGACGCAAAAGTGGGAACCGCCGCTCGGATGTTCGCCGTTTTTGGCAGAGTGAGTGCTGGCACTCCGGCGAAGCGAAAGAGCGCGAATGCGCCCACGAAAGTGGCGTGTTTGGACGTGCTTGACGACGACCACCGCAGGAAAACGAAAAACCACGTCAGCCGGGGCGAGCGACCCATGGCGGTCTGGGTGCTTATCGCTGCTATTATAGGGGCACCCCGGCAGACGCAAAAAAAAAAAAAATTTTTTTCGACATTCTTTTTTGCTCGTCGACCTCGGGTGACCCAGGTCGCAGTGGGAGCCGCGCACGAAAGCGGCGTCGCGAGACGGCTTCGCGGTCGCTAGTCGCACGAGCTCGGCAACCGCGTCTGCCGGGGCGGAGTTCGGGACGCCGACGGCTAAGTGGGAACCGCCGCTCGGATGTTCGCCGTTTGTGGCCGAGTGAGTGCTGGCACTCCGGCGAAGCCAAACGGGGCCGATTCCGGCACGATATCGGCGTCTTTCTACGTGCTCGCCGGCGACCGTCGCACGAGTACGGCAAAGTGCGTCTGCCGGGGCGGGGTTTGCGACGCGTACGCAATAGTGAGAACCGTCGCTCGGATGTTCGTCGTCTTTCGCCGAGCCAGTGCTGGCACTCCGGCGAAGCCGAACGGAGCCGATTCGGGCACGATATCGGCGTCTTTCCACGTGCTCGCCGGCGACCGTCGCACGAGTACGGTAAACCGCGTCAGCCGGGGCGGAGTTCGGGACGCCGATGCGAAAGTGGGAAGCGCCGCTCGGATCTTCGCCGTTTTTGGAGGAGTCAGTGGCGGCACTCCGGTGAAGCCAAGGTGCGCCAATTCGCGCACGATATCGGCGTCTTTCGACGTGCCCGCCGGCCACCGTCGCACGAGTACGGCAAACCTCGTCTGCCGGGGCGGGGTTTGCGACGCCGACGCAAAAGTGGGAACCGCCGCTCGGATGTTCGCCGTTTTTGGCAGAGTGAGTGCTGGCACTCCGGCGAAGCGAAAGAGCGTGAATGCGCCCACGAAAGTAGCGTATTTGGACGTGCTTGACGGCGACCGCCGCAGGAGTACGAAAAACCACGTCAGCCGGGGCGAGCGACCCACGGCGGTCTGGGTGCTTATCGCTGCTATTATAGGGGCACCCCGGCAGACGCAGAAAGAAAAAAAAAAATGGGGACATGGCGTGCGTCACCGTGCGGCTTCGCAGCGTTGCCGAAGTCGCCGAGCCCTTCGACTGAGCCGAACGGCGGACAGGGAACGTTGGTCGGCCGTTCTAACCTGTCGGTGCCACGCCGAGACGTCGTTAAGGAAAACCGCGTCGTGGGCCTCTACGACGCCGTCGAGTCGTTGTACGTTTGGTGTCCAGCGTGTCGGCGGCGAGTAGCGGACACGTCGTTCACGACTTCGGTCTTTCGCAGTCGACGCGAACTTGCGGAGAGTCGTGGTGCCTCACGTTTTCGGCAGAAACCGCGGCGGAATTTTCCCGTGCGTGCGCGCACGACCTCGGTGCTGTGCCGTCAGCGTAGTGTTGCACAAACTCGTGGCCTACCCAAGGTGCGGTACGTTTGCGGCCGTATCCTCGGTGGGAATTTCGTGAGTAGGGTCGCAAATTCTACGACCTCGGCGGGTTTGAGAGCGACGTAGACTTGTGGCACGCTCAACATGCCACACGTTTCGGGGCACACCCGCGGTGAAATTTTCTCGAGTACGCTCGTATTAGGGCCCAAGGAGGTCTGGGTACTTATCGCTGCTATTATGTGGGGGTTCTCGTGAGCGGCGTACGCGAAAGCGACCGGGTGTCTGATATGCGGCGGGCTTCGGCCTCGTCAAGCGTGTCCTCGGGTCTGCTCCAGGGGAATCCACGGCAGTCGTCTGCAGCCTCATCCGCTTGATGCGTTAGGGGCTGGTTGTCGGACGGTGCCGTTTTACCACGATATCGAGGTGTGTTCCGTGTCGTCCTCGGGCGATTCAGATGCGAAAGCGCCGAAGACGCGGGCGTGACCCGTCGTCTGGCGGCTTTGCAGTCTCGGCTCCGTTGCTAGTTCCGGCCGGTCCACCGACAGTGCAGCGGGCTTGGGCAACCCGCACGGCGCGACCGAGTCGATGCAACGAAAAAGAGCGAGCATGAACGTGCTTCTTGCCGCACGGCTCCCACTCGTCTTTCGGGAAGGTTGTGCCGTAGCGAGCTCGAACGCCGTCATCTCGGAGTGCAAAATAAGCGTGTTGGGGCGCCTGAAGGTGGCCTCCGCCGCACACAGACTGCGTCCGGCCCGCCGAGGGCGAGGACGGACGCGCAGTCGAACGATTACCTGGTTGATCCTGCCAGTAATCATATGCTTGTCTCAAAGATTAAGCCATGCATGTCTAAGTACATGCCGAAATAAGGCGAAACCGCGAATGGCTCATTAAATCAGTTATGGTTCCTTAGATCGTTTCTTCCTACTTGGATAACTGTGGCAATTCTAGAGCTAATACATGCAGTGAGCCTGGAGCCCTTTGGGTAACGGGTGCTTTTATTAGACCAAGATCGATCGGGTTTCGGCCCGTATTGTGTGGTGACTCTGGATAACTTTGTGCTGATCGCATGGCCACGAGCCGGCGACGTTTCTTTCAAGTGTCTGCCTTATCAACTTTCGATGGTAGGTTACTTGCTTACCATGGTTGTTACGGGTAACGGAGAATCAGGGTTCGATTCCGGAGAGGGAGCCTGAGAAACGGCTACCACATCCAAGGAAGGCAGCAGGCGCGCAAATTACCCACTCCCGGCACGGGGAGGTAGTGACGAAAAATAACAATACGGGACTCTTTTGAGGCCCCGTAATTGAAATGAGTACACTCTAAATCCTTTAACGAGGATCAATTGGAGGGCAAGTCTGGTGCCAGCAGCCGCGGTAATTCCAGCTCCAATAGCGTATACTAAAGCTGCTGCGGTTAAAAAGCTCGTAGTTGGATCTCAGTTCCAGACGAGTAGTGCATCTACCCGATGCGACGGCTCGGACTGAACATCATGCCGGTTCTTTCTTGGTGCACTTCATTGTGTGCCTCGAGATGGCCGGTGCTTTTACTTTGAAAAAATTAGAGTGCTCAACGCAGGCGAGTCGCCTGAATAAACTTGCATGGAATAATAGAACAAGACCTCGTTTCTGTTCTGTTGGTTTTTGGAATACGAGGTAATGATTAAGAGGGACGGACGGGGGCATTCGTATTGCGGCGCTAGAGGTGAAATTCTTGGACCGTCGCAAGACGAACTACTGCGAAAGCATTTGCCAAGAATGTTTTCATTGATCAAGAACGAAAGTCAGAGGTTCGAAGGCGATCAGATACCGCCCTAGTTCTGACCATAAACGATGCCAACCAGCGATCCGCCTGAGTTACTCAAATGACTCGGCGGGCAGCTTCCGGGAAACCAAAGTATTTGGGTTCCGGGGGAAGTATGGTTGCAAAGCTGAAACTTAAAGGAATTGACGGAAGGGCACCACCAGGAGTGGAGCCTGCGGCTTAATTTGACTCAACACGGGAAAACTTACCCGGCCCGGACACTGGGAGGATTGACAGATTGAGAGCTCTTTCTTGATTCGGTGGATGGTGGTGCATGGCCGTTCTTAGTTGGTGGAGCGATTTGTCTGGTTAATTCCGATAACGAACGAGACTCTAGCCTATTAAATAGGTGCGGGGTTCCCAGCACCTTACAACCTTCTTAGAGGGACAAGCGGCTCCTAGCCGCACGAAACAGAGCAATAACAGGTCTGTGATGCCCTTAGATGTCCGGGGCCGCACGCGCGCTACACTGAAGGAAGCAGCGTGTCTTTATCCCTGTCTGAAAAGACTGGGTAACCCGTGGAACTTCTTTCGTGATTGGGATAGGGGCTTGCAATTGTTCCCCTTGAACGAGGAATTCCCAGTAAGCGCGAGTCATAAGCTCGCGTTGATTACGTCCCTGCCCTTTGTACACACCGCCCGTCGCTACTACCGATTGAATGATTTAGTGAGGTCTTCGGACCGATGTCCGGCGCGGCCTTTCGGTTGCGCCGGTCTGTTGGAAAGATGACCAAACTTGATCATTTAGAGGAAGTAAAAGTCGTAACAAGGTTTCCGTAGGTGAACCTGCGGAAGGATCATTAACGGATTGTGAAGGGTGAGCGCCTCAGCTGCGTCTGCGCCCGACACTTTCTGCCGCTGACCCCGTTTGGACGCGGGGTCGGCTTTTCCCCACGGGGCTGCCTGAATGTGGAGCGGCACCCCGTGACAAATTGTTGCGCCCAGCGGACGCCAACACCGCGACCTTGGACGGTCGGCCAGGTGGCGGACGCGGGTACAAACGGCGCAACGCACTCATAGGTCGGCTTTCGACCCGCCACTGCACCGTGGCTCGAAGCGCTCGAAATGCGCGACCCGACCGCTGCGGGACCGCCTAGTACTGTAAACAGGAGCGGCGGAGCGCGAACGGCGAGTCGTGGTTACGTCGGTAGAAGGCGAGGCTGCGCGTTCCCGAAACGCCAGCCGAGTGCCCTCCCGACCGTTCGAGCGTGCAAGAACGAGACCCGACAATCGCGCGGCGACTGCCAAGTACGAGAGGAACGGCACAAGCGTCGGCGGTCGGTCAAGGAACTGGCGATGTGACGGGTCCGCTGTGCACCAGTGCATACCGTCCCGCCGTCCGCGGCAAGCGCCTCCGCGTCCTCGGGTGACGGAGGCTGCCGGTCGGTTCTTGCAGGCGAGGGATCTCGCTGGCACCGGTTCGCGTTGACGCGCGGCCGGTCATGGCACGGCGATGCGACGGCCGAGGTGCGCAGTACTCGATGGAGGAACCGCACGCTCCGATGACCGTCCCGCCCTCCGCGGCGTATGCGTACCGACCGTAATGGTTGCAGCAGCGCCGGCCGGCTTTTGAATTCGCCACACGAAACACGGTGCGAGATCGCGGTTAGGGGAGCGTCGACGTTGCCAGGCGTTTTGCTTGCTGCCGAGGGAAAGGCGGCACGGCCACGTCGCGCTCGTCGCGATTAGCGGGTCTGCGCGCTTTGGGAAGGTGCCGCAACGACTTGCCGAAAGAGGAAGCACGGAAGAACGAGGGACTTGGACGTCCCGACAATTGAACGCACTTGCGGCCAGGCCCTTGCTGGCTTCGTTCTTCCGCCTCGAGTAGGCTCGTACGCGGCTCCGGCGCCGAAAGTGGTCCTTGGCACCGACTTCGGTGGACGTGGGAAGTGCCGCGCAAGTACGGCGCGCCTGGCTCCACCTGTTGGCTAAAGTAGGCAGCCGGATCGGCATTTTGGTGTGCGGTGGCAAACCGTGGATGCGAAAAAAGCTTGTGCGATTTCGTGGAACAAAAAGCGGGGGTCCCCCTTTTTATGCGGAGGAGACCGACCCGCCCGCCGTGGTGAACCGCGACGCCACGGTAAAAACGGGAGAGGCTTGTCGATGGGACCGTGCATCCCGCGCTCCACGGAGGCCGGGAGGCGGCCGCCCGAGGAAATGTGTAGCCGTCGAGGCCCGCATCTGCGTGCACTCTTATCCAAATGGGTGTACCGCAGGCATTTTCTGGTTAGGCGGGCCAATGAGAGCGAGCACACAACGATACCTACGGGTCCGGCTTGGAGAACCGGCTTCGACGCCTCCCGAGTATTTATAGAGGGGTGGACCACGAAAGCACTCGCAAGTAGCGGAAGCGAAACGCCGTCCGAAACACACCGTTTGCTCGATTTGCGGCAGCCGAAAAAGGCGCGGCAGAGTTTTGGAGTCCAAGCGTGCGCTGAAAAGCGCCCTTCTTGGCCACTGTTTGGCCGAGTGCCAGAAACGTTTGGTTTTGACTGTACGGAATTGAACAAACACTTTTTCACGACTCTAAGCGGTGGATCACTCGGTTCTCGGGTCGATGAAGAACGCAGCCAGCTGCGAGACTTGGTGTGAATTGCAGGACACACTGAGCACTGATTCTTTGAACGCACATTGCGGCCTTGGGTCTTCCCTTGGCTTCGTCTGTCTGAGGGTCGGATCACATATCAAGAGAGCCTTCGGCGCACAAGGGAACGTGAGCCGTCGACTCGTTTTGACCGCGTCGGCAACACGGACAGCACGCTGAACACCTCACAGCGAGCGCCAACAGCGGCCACTCAAGGGCGAGACGGTGGCGACCGTCGTGCCAGAGCCCAACCGAAACGGGGGCGACCGACTGCATTGAGGATGTGGCACCTCGTTGAGACCGCCGCAGGACTTCGAGTCGGAAGGAAGCCTGCAGGGAAAGTGCGGTCGAGGTTGCGTACTCCTCTCTGCGACCGGGCGCGCAAGAGCTGCGAGAGCCACGGACGCGCAACTTTAACGCACGGTAAACACGAGGAGCGAAAGCCGGCCAGCAAAGCTTCTCCAGCCGTGCGCAAAGTGCGCGAGATCGCAGCCTTGCGTTGCGCTTGTTGCCCTCGAAGTAAGCAGGGTGTCCCGTAGACCGGGCGCTCGAACACGCTGCGGGGCCGTGCCTCCTCCA
>NW_027464930.1:37500-47500 GCF_043290135.1 Rhipicephalus microplus
GAAACAGATTGGTGGAGCCCAACCGAGAATGACCAGGTAGAGGGAGGCAGCCGAGGAACCGAAACCGAAGAAGCTGAAGGAGGAGAGGTCCACCCTCAAACACAAACGGCTGCTAACGAAGGAGCGCTAGACAACTGGGACGAAGACAGAAATTCACAATCGTCACTCCCAACCAGCCGCGGAGAAAAAGGTACAGTTTTGTCTAGACTTTCCAAAGCAGACAAAAACACTATGAGGGCTCTCATTAAAATCTCTACATTGACGGGCGGCGACGAGGCGGTAGCCCAGCAGATTGAAGCGATAATCTCCGAACAAGCTAAATTGAAAAACCTGTTAATGGAACAGGCCCAACAGATTGCGTTCCAAAAAGGCAGGATCGAAGAATTGGAGAAAAGAAGACAAGAAGAACCACTCGAACAAAGGGAAGAGCCAACACAGAGCAACACTCCCGCAACCGAGAGCCGACCAACCTATGCTCTGGTGGTATCTTCCGGAACAATGGAGAAAAAAGAGGTCGCATCGCTTCTGAGGCAGCGGGTGGATCCCCTCGACCTGGGAATCCAAGAAGCAACAATTCGGCCAGGGAGAGAGGGAATTGTCGTGATGACGAAGTCAAAAGAAGACTCAGCTAAGATTCTCCAGTTCATTCAGAAGGACAGAGAACTGAGAAATGTTGAAGCCAAGCTCCCAAAGGAGAACAGGATCCATAAGAAAATAATTGGACTCGAGGATGAAATTGACGAGGTCAATCTCCCAGCCCGAATCGTCAGGCAAAACCGTTTGGTGTGCTCGCCAGAAGACATAACAATAAAGAAGACATGGCCGGGCAAGAGAGGCAAGACAGTGATTCTTGCCCTAAATCGAAGTGCAAACAAAGCAATCGGAAGCCGAACTGCACTGAACATCGGCTGGTCACGATGCCCGATCTTTGACGACATCTTTTGGCCCAGATGCACAAGATGCGCCATGCACGGCCACATTGCTCCCGATTGCGATGGCCCCCAGCGCTGCATTAACTGTGGCCAACGAGGTCACTACCAAAGAGAATGTGAAGCAGAATCGCACTGCAACATCTGCGAGACTGAGGGTCGCACGGAGACAGATCATTCTATGATGTCCAGGGAATGCCCGGTATACATAACAAAGGTACAGGCCGAGAAAGGCAAAATTCTAGCTAGACTAAACTAAGAGTACCCAACACACAGGCACAATGGCGAATAGCACTGAAATACAAATAATACAGGTAAATTTAGGCAGGGCATTTAAGGCAAATCAGTCACTAAACAATTTTCAACAAGAAGAAGAATTCGACATATCTGTACTCCAAGAACCATATTCGCTCAACAACAAAATCATAGGGTTTCCGCTAAAGCATAAAGTTATAGCCAACAACAAAGACCCGAAGACAGCCATCATAATACACAAAGAAAATATAACCGCTTTCCCAATTATTATAGAACAAAAACTAATAGCAGTCAAGATAAATAAAGGTGAAAGAGAATTGGTAATTATCAACTGCTACTGTCCTCCGAATGAAAACGTCGAGCTGGCAATGTCAGCAATAGGAAACATTTTACAGAAATTTATAGACATTAACACGATAATAATGGGTGACTTCAACTCAAAACATCAAATTTGGGGAAGCACGGAGACGGATGAGAAAGGTGAAAAAGTATTAGAATTCACAGTATTACACAACCTGACATTATTAAATGCCAAAGAATCACCTCCGACATTTAAAACAAGTAGGGCGAGGGGTTGGATTGACCTCACCATATGTGACGCAAACCTAAACCAGGATATTAAAAGCTGGGAAGTACTTAAAACCTATAATCACAGCGATCACAGATACATTAAAGTTGTTATTAAAAATGAAGAACTTCCAGAGGAATATGGCCTAACGTTAAAAGGGCAAACAAAAGTCATGGAAAAGTTGCAAATTGATCCCTGGTTTGAGGAAGTCCAGGGGAAAATAAACACGAAGGAAAGTATTGAAGAAATAGTGAATACGCTACACGAGAAAATCGAGAAACTTAAGAAGGAATTCAGTAAAAAGAAAAAACCTTCTAAACAAAAACCGAATACTTGGTGGTCAAGAGACCTAGAAATTGAAAGGAAGAGAGTCAGAGCACTACGAAGGAGGTATCAAAAGGCGAAAGGGGATATCAGAGAACAATACAAAAAGGAATACTATAAAGAACATGACACGTATAACAACATGATAGAACAGGCTAAAAACAACAGTTGGAAAACTCTATGTACTAAGGCTACGAAAAATCCATTCATCCTACCGTATAAAATTGCACGAAATAAGATGAAAACCAAGGTTATGTTTAGAAGCATCACAAAAGAAAATGGAGAAGTCACAAAGACTCTTCAGGAAACAATAGAACACATTCTAGGAAATTTATACCCTAACTGCATGGAAAATGACGAGCCAGGACACAGTCAAATACAATCAAGCAACGACACAATAAACAATAACAAACAGGGAGGAAATTGGACATCGGGAGCAGAAATGAGAGAAAGAAATTTACCCAGTGATGACCTCCCATTTACAGAGATTGAAGTAACGCAGATAGTAAAAAATCTGAGGAAAGATGTAACCCCCGGACCAGACAACCTAAAAACTAACCTCATACAAGTGATGTATGAAAGGCATAAGACTTTCTTTGTCAATCTTTTTAATGCATGCTTAAAGCACGGACATTTTCCTCAAAGATGGAAAGAATCTAAAATTATATTGATTCCAAAAGGGAACGGAGAGGACAAATCCGAGGAAAACAAATATCGCCCAATAGCTATTAACTCGATTTTGGGAAAAATATTAGAAAAGCTCATAAAAGATAGAATCTATTATTTCTTGTTTAAAAATCACCATTTTAACAAAAAACAATTTGGATTTACCCATGGGACATCAACAACCACGGCATTGGAAGAAATAATCAAACGAATAAACCAAGCGAAAATTGATAAGCTAAACAGCATGCTAATAGCACTAGATATTAAAAACGCATTCAATTCTATAAAACCCGAAGTAGTTATTCAGAAATTAGAAGAATATAAGTGTCCCAACAACCTAATAAAACTGGCGGACAATATTCTACGGAACAGGAAAATAATCTATGAAACAGATGGAGTAAAAATTAAGAAAACACTAACTTCAGGTTCCCCACAGGGGTCACCTTTAAGCCCACTCTGTTGGAATATAACAATAGGCGACCTATTAGAAACTCAGCTTCAAGAAGGAGTACACATCCAAGCCTTTGCGGACGACGTGGTGTTACACATAAAGTTCCGCTCAAGAAAAGAGGTGGAGGAAAAAGCTACGAAGGCACTAACACTAATAAATCAGTGGGCACATCAAAAAGGAATAACCCTGAATAAGGAAAAATCGGAATATATGATAATCGGAAAGCAGTACATTAGCCATCAACCCCAAATAAAAATCGGACAGGATAAAATCAAAATGGTTAACGAAATGAAAATTCTAGGGGTGGTCTTGGACACAAAACTAACATTCCTCCCACATCTAAAATACTTAAAAAGAAAAGTAGACGAAGTCACGTATAATTTAAGTCGTACAATAAAAGACGACAAACATACAAATAGAAACACACTACAGTTAATATATAAAAGGGGTATAGAACGAATGGTTACATACGCCTCCCCAGCATGGTATAGCCGAAAAACCATTTTTATTAAAAAACTGAAATCAATCCAAAGATTACCTTTATTATTAATAACTAAATCATTCAAAACAACATCAAATCTTTCACTCAACATATTAGCAAACATTCCACCTCTCCATTTGACAATCGAAAAAGAAAACGAATTACACTACATACTTAAGAAAGGAAAGAACTTCACATGGCAACAGAAAGTATACACCGAAAACGAAATAATGAAGAAACACGACCAATGGCAAGATCATCCAGCAAATAAAGTTAGCATACCCTTTGGAACAACAGAGGAAGAAGCAGACTTCAAAATATACACAGACGGATCAAAGAAAGAAAAAGAAACAGGAGCGGCATTTATAATACTAAACAAAGATAACCAAATCCAAACAGTGAAAAAATATAAACTTCCAGAACACAGTAGTAATTACGAGGCTGAGATCATTGCAATCCAGAAAGCAATAGAACATATCTGGCCTCTACAAGCTTTCGTTAAATACCAGCTTTTTACAGACAGCCAATCTGCACTTCTGGCAATAAAAAATCCAGATAACCTAAATCCAATTATTTGTAACATCAGGAAAACCTTAAGCCAAACACAAAGTAAAGATATTAAACTGACCTACGTAAAAGCACACAGTGGGAATATAGGGAACACATTAGCCGACGAATGCGCAAAAGAAGCGAGCAAAGACGGAGAGGAAATATTTGTTCCCATAACGAAAACAGTTATAGCAAAAGAATTAAAGAAAAAGTTAAACGACGAGTGGAATGAATTATGGAAGAAAGAAGGCAAGCATAGCTACACATTTACATGGATAAGAAATACAAATTTCATTCCGCCACATTTTCCAACTAATTACTACACATCACAGGCAATAACAGGACATGGAAGATTTCCATTCTACTTTACACGATTCGGAATACTGCAACAAGCGACATGTTATTGTTCAAACATAATAGAAAGTTTTGACCACTACTTACAGCAATGTCCCATTGTAACAAACGAAAGAAAGGAACTAAAAAGAATTTTAGGACAAAACCTGCAAAATAGAAAGCCAGAAATAATCAAACAAAAAGAAACAATGAAAATACTTGAAACAATGGTGGAAAAGATTAACGAGGCCATCCTACAGTGCTGAAAATTGAAGACAGACGAAAGAACTTGTAAAACTACAAAAGACAACAACTAGTGCTTGTCATGGGAAATGGCTCAAAAGACCGATATTGGAGAGGATACCTCGGCTTTCATTTCCCATGGGCACTGAAAACTACACATATACAGACACAACACAGAAGCGAGAACTAACAGCTTTAACACAGTATTGGAAAATCAAGAGGTTCAAAACAATCACAAAACTCCAAGATAACATTCCCTTTAAATAAATCAACCATTTATTAAGACAATACAATCTAAAGAAACGGCAACTAAGACACGGTTTATCTCATGCCACCAAAGAAATAATGAAAAAAAAAAAAAAAAAAAAAAAAAAAAAAAAAAAAAAAAGAAGAAGACTTCAAGAATCAACGCACCAGCGGACTCGGAGGCCTCGAGGCCTAGAAGATCACTGGACAAGGACGAAGAAACAACCTCCTCAAGACAAGGAGAAGTGTGAAGACAACAGACATCATTACAGTTAAATTAAATTTAAATTAAATCCTTGACTCTAAGCCAACTAAATTATCATAGCTTATCAATTTTTCTTGAAAATAATCAATAAATGCCCGTTGACTAGCTGGCCCGTTCCTCTGACTCGTGGTTTCCTGGTGGTAGTCTTCTCATCTCTCCCACTCACCTTCACTCACTTTCTCACTTCCTAACTCTATATCTATCAAAATATCAAACATTCCTTCCCTCCCTTCCCTTCCCTTCTCTTCTCTCTACCCTACCACACTTTCATTCTTTCCTCCTTTCCCACCCATCTAACTCTTCCACTCTTCCCCTTATCCTCATCCTATCTCTACCCCATCCCCTTCCATACCTGCGATACATTAGTGGTGCAGGTGGGCCCCCCCCAAGGCCCTTCTCACATTCTGTCCCTATCTACTACTACCACCAGGGGGCCCGAGTGGATCCGGCCAGCCATTCTCACAGGAGCGAGTTTTTCAAGGTTTTCGACAACAAAAAGAGTGAGTACGCTAAAACCTTTGCACACTCCTCTACTATAAAGTGACCGAGACCACCCGGGTGCCGAGAACCGCACGAGAATCGGCCAAGGAACGCCAAAAATCCGAGTTTTCATCGATGTAAACAGCCTCTTGGCGGCCATTACACAAGGAACACCCAAAACTCGACGATAACAGCAAATCCGCGGCTGATTTCGGCTGAATTCCGGTGCCGGGAGAGTCCTGGGGAGTATCCGAAGATAGGACAGCCAGTTTTGCGCGGGGATCTAGGGCGAAACGTCTGAAAATCGCCGGTTTTCCGACCGAAGTGAGTCCAGTTTCCCGCCAAAACATGGGCGCGGCCATATTGGATTGAGGTCACATTTTCGCCAAAAGTGGAATAACTTTGGAACGAAAGGTCGCAGGAAGACAAAACTGGTATCATTTTGATCAGAAAAAAGTGCTAATAGTGATAGGAAAAAACGCGGTGTTCCTACGTTAACTCTAACACCAAAATCCGGAACCCCCCTATTACCAGGGTTGAAAACCTGCACATTGTGGCCAGGTTGAGCAACTGGATTAAACCAAATTTGGCGGAACTAGGAAATTCTTGCTGAAAACGCTCGGAACCAAGTCCTGGTGCCACAGAACAGCAGAATTATTCTTCTCAGTTCAAGAGGGCCACAAAAGAACAAGGAATTTCAACTTTCCTGACCATTTTCTACAGTTAGACAAAAACAGCAAATCCGAGGCTGGTTTCGGTTCTTTTCTGGAGCCGGCAGTTCTGGAAGTGCTTGAAGACTGGATACACGCTTTTGCTAGTAGTTCTGGGGCGAAACGACAGGAAATTGACATTTTCCGACTGTTCTGAGTTCGGATTCCCGTCAAAATGAGAGGCGGCCATCTTTGATTGAACACTTCACGCCAAAGGTAGAATAACTCCGGAACGAATCCCCGTAGAGAGACAAAACTGGTATCTATCTGTTTAGCGGAAAACGCCAACAGAGACAGGAAAAGTGCGGCGCCTCTACGCTGCCAAGAACACCTAAAACCGGCAACCTCTACTACCAAGGTTGAGGAACATCTCTGGCGATACCAGAACAAGTTAAAAAGGAGTAACTTTCTTCCAGACGGCAAACAACGGCTTCGAAGGCACAAACCCTTCTCTTGGAACACAGCGTGGAGATTAGGAGAAGATGTTGAAACCCAAGGGGATGAGAACGGAAACCCAGAAACAAGGACTGGAGGGAAGAGGACCTCTACAAACGGCAAACCCAGCAGTGGGGCCTACGTCAAAGGTCCTAAAAAACACAGGAAGCAATGACGACTCTGCAATTACAGACCCCACGCAAGGGGCGAAGACAGACAAGATACAGAAGAAGAAGACCAAGAGGGTGGAACAAAAACAAGTGACCAACAAAGAAGAGAAGGCAAAGAAAGAAGAACCACAAGGAGCGATGCCCGCCAAAGCTTCTCTTGAAACAGATTGGTGGAGCCCAACCGAGAATGACCAGGTAGAGGGAGGCAGCCGAGGAACCGAAACCGAAGAAGCTGAAGGAGGAGAGGTCCACCCTCAAACACAAACGGCTGCTAACGAAGGAGCGCTAGACAACTGGGACGAAGACAGAAATTCACAATCGTCACTCCCAACCAGCCGCGGAGAAAAGGGTACAGTTTTGTCTAGACTTTCCAAAGCAGACAAGAACACTATGAGGGCTCTCATTAAAATCTCTACATTGACGGGCGGCGACGAGGCGGTAGCCCAGCAGATTGAAGCGATAATCTCCGAACAAGCTAAATTGAAAAACCTGTTAATGGAACAGGCCCAACAGATTGCGTTCCAAAAAGGCAGGATCGAAGAATTGGAGAAAAGAAGACAAGAAGAACCACTCGAACAAAGGGAAGAGCCAACACAGAGCAACACTCCTGCAACCGAGAGCCGACCAACCTATGCTCTGGTGGTATCTTCCGGAACAATGGAGAAAAAAGAGGTCGCATCGCTTCTGAGGCAGCGGGTGGATCCCCTCGACCTGGGAATCCAAGAAGCAACAATTCGGCCAGGGAGAGAGGGAATTGTCGTGATGACGAAGTCAAAAGAAGACTCAGCTAAGATTCTCCAGTTCATTCAGAAGGACAGAGAACTGAGAAATGTTGAAGCCAAGCTCCCAAAGGAGAACAGGATCCATAAGAAAATAATTGGACTCGAGGATGAAATTGACGAGGTCAATCTCCCAGCCCGAATCGTCAGGCAAAACCGTTTGGTGTGCTCGCCAGAAGACATAACAATAAAGAAGACATGGCCGGGCAAGAGAGGCAAGACAGTGATTCTTGCCCTAAATCGAAGTGCAAACAAAGCAATCGGAAGCCGAACTGCACTGAACATCGGCTGGTCACGATGCCCGATCTTTGATGACATCTTTTGGCCCAGATGCACAAGATGCGCCATGCACGGCCACATTGCTCCCGATTGCGATGGCCCCCAGCGCTGCATTAACTGTGGCCAACGAGGTCACTACCAAAGAGAATGTGAAGCAGAATCGCACTGCAACATCTGCGAGACTGAGGGTCGCACGGAGACAGATCATTCTATGATGTCCAGGGAATGCCCGGTATACATAACAAAGGTACAGGCCGAGAAAGGCAAAATTCTAGCTAGACTAAACTAAGAGTACCCAACACACAGACACAATGGCGAATAGCACTGAAATACAAATAATACAGGTAAATTTAGGCAGGGCATTTAAGGCAAATCAGTCACTAAACAATTTTCAACAAGAAGAAGAATTCGACATATCTGTACTCCAAGAACCATATTCGCTCAACAACAAAATCATAGGGTTTCCGCTAAAGCATAAAGTTATAGCCAACAACAAAGACCCGAAGACAGCCATCATAATACACAAAGAAAATATAACCGCTTTCCCAATTATTATAGAACAAAAACTAATAGCAGTCAAGATAAATAAAGGTGAAAGAGAATTGGTAATTATCAACTGCTACTGTCCTCCGAATGAAAACGTCGAGCTGGCAATGTCAGCAATAGGAAACATTTTACAGAAATTTATAGACATTAACACGATAATAATGGGTGACTTCAACTCAAAACATCAAATTTGGGGAAGCACGGAGACGGATGAGAAAGGTGAAAAAGTATTAGAATTCACAGTATTACACAACCTGACATTATTAAATGCCAAAGAATCACCTCCGACATTTAAAACAAGTAGGGCGAGGGGTTGGATTGACCTCACCATATGTGACGCAAACCTAAACCAGGATATTAAAAGCTGGGAAGTACTTAAAACCTATAATCACAGCGATCACAGATACATTAAAGTTGTTATTAAAAATGAAGAACTTCCAGAGGAATATGGCCTAACGTTAAAAGGGCAAACAAAAGTCATGGAAAAGTTGCAAATTGATCCCTGGTTTGAGGAAGTCCAGGGGAAAATAAACACGAAGGAAAGTATTGAAGAAATAGTGAATACGCTACACGAGAAAATCGAGAAACTTAAGAAGGAATTCAGTAAAAAGAAAAAACCTTCTAAACAAAAACCGAATACTTGGTGGTCAAGAGACCTAGAAATTGAAAGGAAGAGAGTCAGAGCACTACGAAGGAGGTATCAAAAGGCGAAAGGGGATATCAGAGAACAATACAAAAAGGAATACTATAAAGAACATGACACGTATAACAACATGATAGAACAGGCTAAAAACAACAGTTGGAAAACTCTATGTACTAAGGCTACGAAAAATCCATTCATCCTACCGTATAAAATTGCACGAAATAAGATGAAAACCAAGGTTATGTTTAGAAGCATCACAAAAGAAAATGGAGAAGTCACAAAGACTCTTCAGGAAACAATAGAACACATTCTAGGAAATTTATACCCTAACTGCATGGAAAATGACGAGCCAGGACACAGTCAAATACAATCAAGCAACGACACAATAAACAATAACAAACAGGGAGGAAATTGGACATCGGGAGCAGAAATGAGAGAAAGAAATTTACCCAGTGATGACCTCCCATTTACAGAGATTGAAGTAACGCAGATAGTAAAAAATCTGAGGAAAGATGTAACCCCCGGACCAGACAACCTAAAAACTAACCTCATACAAGTGATGTATGAAAGGCATAAGACTTTCTTTGTCAATCTTTTTAATGCATGCTTAAAGCACGGACATTTTCCTCAAAGATGGAAAGAATCTAA
>NW_027464930.1:52500-65000 GCF_043290135.1 Rhipicephalus microplus
GACAAAGCTCGACCCTAAACCGCGCCAAGTACGGAGGGAACAGCGCGGCTAAGGGCTCGAAACAAACCCTAAACCGCGCCAAGTACGGAGGGAACAGCGCGGCTAAGGGCTCGAAACAAACCCTAAACCGCGCCAAGTACGGAAGGAACGGCGCGGAGAGGGCTCGAGACAAAGCTCGACCCTAAACCGCGCCAAGTACGGAGGGAACAGCGCGGCTAAGGGCTCGAAACAAACCCTGAACCGCGCCAAGTACGAAAGGAACGGCGCGCAGTAGGGGTTTAAAACAAAGCTGGTCCCAAAACCGCGCCAAGTACGAAAGGAACAGCGCGGTCGAGACTCGGAAGAAAAAGCTTTCAAAGTGTCGTAGCACGATGCACACTGCTGTTCGTGTGGAACAAACGTGACTACCGTGCTGTACGGTGGAGTTCTGTGCGCAAAAGCGGCGGGTGTGTTTCTAAGCACCACAGCGTTGTGTCAAAAAAGAGGTGCCTGAGAGAAACGCATGCGACTGCCGTGCTTTGCGGCATAGCACCGTGCGCAAAAACGGTGCGCATGCAAGAGGTGTCAGAGCTAGCGAACTTTTGCCACGAGCAACAGGTCACTAAAAGCCTATAGATGACGGTGTTGGAGGAAAAGAAAAATATCGAGAAAGCACTGCGGTGTGCCGTGCGTAGGGACGGGCGCGCGTGCCACATGCCGCCGAAATATGGGTGTCGGAGAAAACAGAGTGCCGCGCGTAACGAGGGGCGCGCGTGTTACAGAGAGATATGCCCAAACGCATGAAAGTGTACGCAGGTGTCCTAAGGCAGTTTTTTTTTTTTTCCTCATTTTGATGTCGCCCCGGCTGACGTGGTTTTCGTTTTTCCGTGCCGCCCCGGCTGACGCGGTTTTCGTTTTTCCGTGCCGCCCCGGCTGACGCAGTTTTTGCGCCGCCCCGGCTGACGCGGTTTTCGCGCCGCCCCGGCTGACGCGGTTCCGACTTTGCACTTTTTGGCTCACCCCGGCTGGCGGCCCACTCACTCGATCGCCAGGTCTGTTTGCCCCGGTGGTTCCACCGCCAGGCTTAAGCGCGAACTTTTTTTGTTTGTTTTCTTTTGATTAAGCGCAAGCTTTTTTCTTTGTTTTCTTTTGATTAAGCGCGGGCTTTTTTCTTTGTTTTTTTTGCATTCGCCCCGGCAGACGCGGTTTTTGCGCCGCCCCGGCTGACGCGGTTTTTGCCGCCCCGGCTGACGCAGTTCGGACTTAGCACTTTTCGGCTGTGCCTGGCTGGCGGCCCACTCACTCGATCGCCATGTCTGTTTGCCACAGTTTTCCCGGTGGTGCCGCACCCGGGCTCGCCCCGGCTGACGCGGTTTCGTGCCGCCCCGGCAGACGCGGTTTTCGCGCCGCCCCGGCTGACGCGGTTTCGTGCCGCCCCGGCAGACGCGGTTTTTTGCCGCCCCGGCAGACGCGTTTTTTTTTTCTTTCGCCCCGGCTGACGCAGTTTTCGCGCCGCCCCGGCAGACGCGGTTTTCGCGCCGCCCCGGCAGACGCGGTTTTTTGCGCCGCCCCGGCTGACGCAGTTCGGACTTGGCACTTTTTGGCTGAGCCTGGCTGGCGGCCCACTCACTCGATCGCCATGTCTGTTTGCCACAGTTTTCCCGGTGGTGCCGCACCCGGGCTCGCCCCGGCTGACGCAGTTTTCGCGCCGCCCCGGCTGACGCGGTTTCGTGCCGCCCCGGCAGACGCGGTTTTTTGCGCCGCCCCGGCTGACGCGGTTTTTTGCCGCCCCGGCTGACGCAGTTCGGACTTGGCACTTTTCGGCTGTGCCTGGCTGGCGGCCCACTCACTCGATCGCCATGTCTGTTTGCCACAGTTTTCCCGGTGGTGCCGCACCCGGGCTCGCCCCGGCAGACGCGTTTTTTTTTTTTCTTTCGCCCCGGCTGACGCAGTTTTCGCGCCGCCCCGGCTGACGCGGTTTCGTGCCGCCCCGGCAGACGCGGTTTTTTGCGCCGCCCCGGCTGACGCGGTTTTTGCCGCCCCGGCTGACGCAGTTCGGACTTAGCACTTTTTGGCTGAGCCTGGCTGGTGGCCCACTCACTCGATCGCCATGTCTGTTAGCCACAGTTTTCCCGGTGGTGCCGCACCCGGGCTCGCCCCGGCTGACGCAGTTTTCGCGCCGCCCCGGCTGACGCGGTTTCGTGCCGCCCCGGCAGACGCGGTTTTCGCGCCGCCCCGGCTGACGCGGTTTTTGCCGCCCCGGCTGACGCAGTTCGGACTTAGCACTTTTCGGCTGTGCCTGGCTGGCGGCCCACTCACTCGATCGCCATGTCTGTTTGCCACAGTTTTCCCGGTGGTGCCGCACCCGGGCTCGCCCCGGCTGACGCAGTTTTCGCGCCGCCCCGGCTGACGCGGTTTCGTGCCGCCCCGGCAGACGCGGTTTTCGCGCCGCCCCGGCTGACGCGGTTTCGTGCCGCCCCGGCAGACGCGGTTTTTTGCCGCCCCAGCTGACGCAGTTCGGACTTAGCACTTTTTGGCTGAGCCTTGCTGGCGGCCCACTCACTCGATCGCCATGTCTGTTTGCCACAGTTTTCCCGGTGGTGCCGCACCCGGGCTCGCCCCGGCAGACGCGTTTTTTTTTTCTTTCGCCCCGGCTGACGCAGTTTTCGCGCCGCCCCGGCAGACGCGGTTTTCGCGCCGCCCCGGCAGACGCGGTTTTTTGCGCCGCCCCGGCTGACGCGGTTTTTTGCCGCCCCGGCTGACGCAGTTCGGACTTGGCACTTTTTGGCTGAGCCTGGCTGGCGGCCCACTCACTCGATCGCCATGTCTGTTTGCCACAGTTTTCCCGGTGGTGCCGCACCCGGGCTCGCCCCGGCTGACGCAGTTTTCGCGCCGCCCCGGCTGACGCGGTTTCGTGCCGCCCCGGCAGACGCGGTTTTTTGCGCCGCCCCGGCTGACGCGGTTTTTTGCCGCCCCAGCTGACGCAGTTCGGACTTAGCACTTTTTGGCTGAGCCTTGCTGGCGGCCCACTCACTCGATCGCCATGTCTGTTTGCCACAGTTTTCCCGGTGGTGCCGCACCCGGGCTCGCCCCGGCAGACGCGTTTTTTTTTTTCTTTCGCCCCGGCTGACGCAGTTTTCGCGCCGCCCCGGCAGACGCGGTTTTCGCGCCGCCCCGGCAGACGCGGTTTTTTGCGCCGCCCCGGCTGACGCGGTTTTTTGCCGCCCCGGCTGACGCAGTTCGGACTTGGCACTTTTTGGCTGAGCCTGGCTGGCGGCCCACTCACTCGATCGCCATGTCTGTTTGCCACAGTTTTCCCGGTGGTGCCGCACCCGGGCTCGCCCCGGCTGACGCAGTTTTCGCGCCGCCCCGGCTGACGCGGTTTCGTGCCGCCCCGGCAGACGCGGTTTTTTGCGCCGCCCCGGCTGACGCGGTTTTTTGCCGCCCCGGCTGACACGGTTCGGACTTTGCACTTTTCGGCTGTGCCTGGCTGGCGGCCCACTCACTCGATCGCCATGTCTGTTTGCCACAGTTTTCCCGGTGGTGCCGCACCCGGGCTCGCCCCGGCAGACGCGTTTTTTTTTTTTTTTCTTTCGCCCCGGCTGACGCAGTTTTCGCGCCGCCCCGGCTGACGCGGTTTCGTGCCGCCCCGGCAGACGCGGTTTTTTGCGCCGCCCCGGCTGACGTGGTTTTTGCCGCCCCGGCTGACGCAGTTCGGACTTTGCACTTTTTGGCTGAGCCTGGCTGGCGGCCCACTCACTCGATCGCCATGTCTGTTTGCCACAGTTTTCCCGGTGGTGCCGCACCCGGGCTCGCCCCGGCAGACGCGTTTTTTTTTTTTCCTTCGCCCCGGCAGACGTGGTTCCCCCCCCCCCCCCTCCGTCTTTCTTTTTGTTTTTTTTTTTCGCCGCGGCTGAAGTGGATTTTTCGGTGCCTCGACGCCCCGGTAGTCGCGGTTTTTCCGTTTCCGCACGGCCCCGGCTGACGCTGCTCGGTCACAGTCGCCTTTTGTGGTGATTGCAGACTTCTTGAGCGCGGGTGTTTTTTTTTTTTTGTTGTTGTTGTTGTTTTATTACGCATTCGCTCCAGCAGACGCTGTTTAGACTTTTTGTTTCCTCTTTTATCCTGCGACGAGGTGACGAGGTTTATTCGGTGCCCCGCCGCCCCGGCTGAAGTGATTTTTCCTGTCCCGTGCCGCCCCGGCTGACGCGGTTGGGACTTCGCGTTTGTTCGGCCGCCACGGGTTTTGGCGCACTCGCTCGGTTGCTTGTTGTTGCCACTTGTTGCGAACCCAGGTTTCTTGAGCGAGCGCGGGCGTTTTTTCTTCCTTTCTTTCTTTGTTCTATGTGTTAGCGAATCGGCCTTTAATATCACACGAGGACTCACAACCAACAATTTTCAGTTTGAAGTGTAAAAAATCTGCAGGTGTTGACGTAACTGACTTGCCCCGTACCCTTGAGTACATCCATGAAGTTCTCGTAGTACTACTAAATCGCATTATTCCAAGTGGAGAAATTCCCATAAACTTGCAAACCTCTACACGAAAATCGGTGCGCGTGATAAAGTTGAAAATTATCGTCCGATATCAAATGTGCCTTCTATAACACAAATTCTAGGAAAAAAAAAAAAAAAAACACTTGTTCGCCGTTTTCTGCGCCGTGACTGGCAGCACTCCGGCGAAGCGAAACGGGGTCGATTCGAGCACGATATCGGCGTCTTTCGACGTGCTCGCCGGCGACCGTCGCACGAGTACGTCGCACGAGCGCGTCTGCCGGGGCGCCGTTTGCGAAGCCGACGCAAAAGTGGGAACCGCCGCTCGGATGATCGCCGCTTTCGGCAGAGTGAGTGTTGGCACTCCGGGGAAGCGAAACAGCGTGAATGCGCCCACGAAATCGGCGTATTTTGAAGTGCCCGCCGGCGACCGTCGCACGAGTACGGTAAACCGCGTCAGCCGGGGCGTAGTTCGGGACGCCGACGAAAAAGTGGGAAGCGCAACTCGGATCTTCGCCGTTTTTGCAGGAGTGAGTGGCGGCCCTCCTGCGAGACCAAGAAGCATCGATTCGTGCACGAATTCGGCGCCTTTCGACGTGATCGCCGGCGACCGTCGCTCGAGTAGGGCAAACCGCGTCTGCCGGGGCGGGCTTCGGGACGCCGATGCGAAAGTGGGAAACGCTGCTCGGATGTTCGCCGTTTTTGGCCGAGTGAGTGCTGGCACACGGGCGAAGCCAAACGGGGCCGATTACGGCACGATATCGGCGTCTTTCGACGTGCCCGCCGGCGACCGTCGCACGAGTACGGTAAACCGCGTCAGCCCGGGCGGAGTTCGGGACGCCGATGCGAAAGTGGAGAACGCCGCTCGGATCTTCGCCGTTTTTGGAGGAGTGAGTGGCGGCACTCCGGAGAAGCCAGGGAGCGCCAATTAGCGCACGATATCGGCGTCTTTCGACGCGCTCGCCGGCGACCGTCGCACGAGTAGGGCAAACCGCGTCTGCCGGGGCGGGGTTTACGACGCCGACGCAAAAGTGGGAACCGCCGCTCGGATGTTGGCCGTTTTTGGCAGAGTGAGTGCTGGCACTCCGGCGACGCGAAAGAGCGCGAATGCGCCCACGAAAGTGGCGTATTTGGACGTGCGTGACGGCGACCGCTGCAGGAGTACGAAAAACCACGTCAGCCGGGGCGAGCGACACACGGCGGTCTGGGTGCTTATCGCTGCTATTATAGGGGCACCCCGGCAGACGCAGAAAAAAAAAAAAAAATTTTCGACCTTCTTTTTTGCTGGTCGAGCTCGGGTAACCCAGGTCGCAATGGGAGCCGCGCACGAAAGCGGCGTCGCGAGACGCGTTCGCGGTCGCTAGTCGCACGAGCTCGGCAACCGCGTCAGCCGGCGCGGAGTTCGGGATGCCGACGGCTAAGTGGGTACCGCTGCTCGGATGTTCGCCGTTTTTGGCCGAGTGAGTGCTGGCACTCCGGTGAAGCCAAGGAGCGCCAATTCGTGCACGATATCGGCGTCTTTCGACGTGCCCGCCGGCCACCGCCGCACGAGTACGGCAAACCGCGTCTGCCGGGGCGGGGTTCGCGACGCGTACGCAATAGTGGGAACCGTCGCTCGGATGTTCGTCGTCTTTGGCCGAGCGAGTGCTGGCACTCCGGCGAAGCGAAACGGGGCCGATTCGGGCACGATATCGGCGTATTTCGACGTGCTCGCCGGCGACCGTCGCACGAGTACGGCAAAGCGCGTCTGCCGGGGCGAGGTTTGCGACGCCGACGAAAAAGTGGGAAGCGCCGCTCGGATCTTCGCCGTTTTTGCAGGAGTGAGTGGCGGCCCTCCTGCGAGACCAAGAAGCATCGACTCGCGCACGATATCGGTGTCTTTCGACGTGCCCGCCGGCCACCGCCGCACGAGTACGGCAAACCGCGTATGCCGGGGCGGGGTTGGCGACGCCGACGCAAAAGTGGGAACCGCCACTAGGATGTTCGCCGTTTTTGGCAGAGTGAGTGCTGGCACTCCGGCGAAGCGAAAGAGCGCGAATGCGCCCACGAAAGTGGCGTGTTTGGACGTGCTTGACGACGACCACCGCAGGAAAACGAAAAACCACGTCAGCCGGGGCGAGCGACCCATGGCGGTCTGGGTGCTTATCGCTGCTATTATAGGGGCACCCCGGCAGACGCAAAAAAAAAAAAAAAAATTTTTTTCGACATTCTTTTTTGCTCGTCGACCTCGGGTGACCCAGGTCGCAGTGGGAGCCGCGCACGAAAGCGGCGTCGCGAGACGGCTTCGCGGTCGCTAGTCGCACGAGCTCGGCAACCGCGTCTGCCGGGGCGGAGTTCGGGACGCCGACGGCTAAGTGGGAACCGCCGCTCGGATGTTCGCCGTTTGTGGCCGAGTGAGTGCTGGCACTCCGGCGAAGCCAAACGGGGCCGATTCCGGCACGATATCGGCGTCTTTCTACGTGCTCGCCGGCGACCGTCGCACGAGTACGGCAAAGTGCGTCTGCCGGGGCGGGGTTTGCGACGCGTACGCAATAGTGAGAACCGTCGCTCGGATGTTCGTCGTCTTTCGCCGAGCCAGTGCTGGCAATCCGGCGAAGCCGAACGGAGCCGATTCGGGCACGATATCGGCGTCTTTCCACGTGCTCGCCGGCGACCGTCGCACGAGTACGGTAAACCGCGTCAGCCGGGGCGGAGTTCGGGACGCCGATGCGAAAGTGGGAAGCGCCGCTCGGATCTTCGCCGTTTTTGGAGGAGTCAGTGGCGGCACTCCGGTGAAGCCAAGGTGCGCCAATTCGCGCACGATATCGGCGTCTTTCGACGTGCCCGCCGGCCACCGTCGCACGAGTACGGCAAACCTCGTCTGCCGGGGCGGGGTTTGCGACGCCGACGCAAAAGTGGGAACCGCCGCTCGGATGTTCGCCGTTTTTGGCAGAGTGAGTGCTGGCACTCCGGCGAAGCGAAAGAGCGCGAATGCGCCCACGAAAGTGGCGTGTTTGGACGTGCTTGACGACGACCACCGCAGGAAAACGAAAAACCACGTCAGCCGGGGCGAGCGACCCATGGCGGTCTGGGTGCTTATCGCTGCTATTATAGGGGCACCCCGGCAGACGCAAAAAAAAAAAAATTTTTTTCGACATTCTTTTTTGCTCGTCGACCTCGGGTGACCCAGGTCGCAGTGGGAGCCGCGCACGAAAGCGGCGTCGCGAGACGGCTTCGCGGTCGCTAGTCGCACGAGCTCGGCAACCGCGTCTGCCGGGGCGGAGTTCGGGACGCCGACGGCTAAGTGGGAACCGCCGCTCGGATGTTCGCCGTTTGTGGCCGAGTGAGTGCTGGCACTCCGGCGAAGCCAAACGGGGCCGATTCCGGCACGATATCGGCGTCTTTCTACGTGCTCGCCGGCGACCGTCGCACGAGTACGGCAAAGTGCGTCTGCCGGGGCGGGGTTTGCGACGCGTACGCAATAGTGAGAACCGTCGCTCGGATGTTCGTCGTCTTTCGCCGAGCCAGTGCTGGCACTCCGGCGAAGCCGAACGGAGCCGATTCGGGCACGATATCGGCGTCTTTCCACGTGCTCGCCGGCGACCGTCGCACGAGTACGGTAAACCGCGTCAGCCGGGGCGGAGTTCGGGACGCCGATGCGAAAGTGGGAAGCGCCGCTCGGATCTTCGCCGTTTTTGGAGGAGTCAGTGGCGGCACTCCGGTGAAGCCAAGGTGCGCCAATTCGCGCACGATATCGGCGTCTTTCGACGTGCCCGCCGGCCACCGTCGCACGAGTACGGCAAACCTCGTCTGCCGGGGCGGGGTTTGCGACGCCGACGCAAAAGTGGGAACCGCCGCTCGGATGTTCGCCGTTTTTGGCAGAGTGAGTGCTGGCACTCCGGCGAAGCGAAAGAGCGTGAATGCGCCCACGAAAGTAGCGTATTTGGACGTGCTTGACGGCGACCGCCGCAGGAGTACGAAAAACCACGTCAGCCGGGGCGAGCGACCCACGGCGGTCTGGGTGCTTATCGCTGCTATTATAGGGGCACCCCGGCAGACGCAGAAAGAAAAAAAAAAATGGGGACATGGCGTGCGTCACCGTGCGGCTTCGCAGCGTTGCCGAAGTCGCCGAGCCCTTCGACTGAGCCGAACGGCGGACAGGGAACGTTGGTCGGCCGTTCTAACCTGTCGGTGCCACGCCGAGACGTCGTTAAGGAAAACCGCGTCGTGGGCCTCTACGACGCCGTCGAGTCGTTGTACGTTTGGTGTCCAGCGTGTCGGCGGCGAGTAGCGGACACGTCGTTCACGACTTCGGTCTTTCGCAGTCGACGCGAACTTGCGGAGAGTCGTGGTGCCTCACGTTTTCGGCAGAAACCGCGGCGGAATTTTCCCGTGCGTGCGCGCACGACCTCGGTGCTGTGCCGTCAGCGTAGTGTTGCACAAACTCGTGGCCTACCCAAGGTGCGGTACGTTTGCGGCCGTATCCTCGGTGGGAATTTCGTGAGTAGGGTCGCAAATTCTACGACCTCGGCGGGTTTGAGAGCGACGTAGACTTGTGGCACGCTCAACATGCCACACGTTTCGGGGCACACCCGCGGTGAAATTTTCTCGAGTACGCTCGTATTAGGGCCCAAGGAGGTCTGGGTACTTATCGCTGCTATTATGTGGGGGTTCTCGTGAGCGGCGTACGCGAAAGCGACCGGGTGTCTGATATGCGGCGGGCTTCGGCCTCGTCAAGCGTGTCCTCGGGTCTGCTCCAGGGGAATCCACGGCAGTCGTCTGCAGCCTCATCCGCTTGATGCGTTAGGGGCTGGTTGTCGGACGGTGCCGTTTTACCACGATATCGAGGTGTGTTCCGTGTCGTCCTCGGGCGATTCAGATGCGAAAGCGCCGAAGACGCGGGCGTGACCCGTCGTCTGGCGGCTTTGCAGTCTCGGCTCCGTTGCTAGTTCCGGCCGGTCCACCGACAGTGCAGCGGGCTTGGGCAACCCGCACGGCGCGACCGAGTCGATGCAACGAAAAAGAGCGAGCATGAACGTGCTTCTTGCCGCACGGCTCCCACTCGTCTTTCGGGAAGGTTGTGCCGTAGCGAGCTCGAACGCCGTCATCTCGGAGTGCAAAATAAGCGTGTTGGGGCGCCTGAAGGTGGCCTCCGCCGCACACAGACTGCGTCCGGCCCGCCGAGGGCGAGGACGGACGCGCAGTCGAACGATTACCTGGTTGATCCTGCCAGTAATCATATGCTTGTCTCAAAGATTAAGCCATGCATGTCTAAGTACATGCCGAAATAAGGCGAAACCGCGAATGGCTCATTAAATCAGTTATGGTTCCTTAGATCGTTTCTTCCTACTTGGATAACTGTGGCAATTCTAGAGCTAATACATGCAGTGAGCCTGGAGCCCTTTGGGTAACGGGTGCTTTTATTAGACCAAGATCGATCGGGTTTCGGCCCGTATTGTGTGGTGACTCTGGATAACTTTGTGCTGATCGCATGGCCACGAGCCGGCGACGTTTCTTTCAAGTGTCTGCCTTATCAACTTTCGATGGTAGGTTACTTGCTTACCATGGTTGTTACGGGTAACGGAGAATCAGGGTTCGATTCCGGAGAGGGAGCCTGAGAAACGGCTACCACATCCAAGGAAGGCAGCAGGCGCGCAAATTACCCACTCCCGGCACGGGGAGGTAGTGACGAAAAATAACAATACGGGACTCTTTTGAGGCCCCGTAATTGAAATGAGTACACTCTAAATCCTTTAACGAGGATCAATTGGAGGGCAAGTCTGGTGCCAGCAGCCGCGGTAATTCCAGCTCCAATAGCGTATACTAAAGCTGCTGCGGTTAAAAAGCTCGTAGTTGGATCTCAGTTCCAGACGAGTAGTGCATCTACCCGATGCGACGGCTCGGACTGAACATCATGCCGGTTCTTTCTTGGTGCACTTCATTGTGTGCCTCGAGATGGCCGGTGCTTTTACTTTGAAAAAATTAGAGTGCTCAACGCAGGCGAGTCGCCTGAATAAACTTGCATGGAATAATAGAACAAGACCTCGTTTCTGTTCTGTTGGTTTTTGGAATACGAGGTAATGATTAAGAGGGACGGACGGGGGCATTCGTATTGCGGCGCTAGAGGTGAAATTCTTGGACCGTCGCAAGACGAACTACTGCGAAAGCATTTGCCAAGAATGTTTTCATTGATCAAGAACGAAAGTCAGAGGTTCGAAGGCGATCAGATACCGCCCTAGTTCTGACCATAAACGATGCCAACCAGCGATCCGCCTGAGTTACTCAAATGACTCGGCGGGCAGCTTCCGGGAAACCAAAGTATTTGGGTTCCGGGGGAAGTATGGTTGCAAAGCTGAAACTTAAAGGAATTGACGGAAGGGCACCACCAGGAGTGGAGCCTGCGGCTTAATTTGACTCAACACGGGAAAACTTACCCGGCCCGGACACTGGGAGGATTGACAGATTGAGAGCTCTTTCTTGATTCGGTGGATGGTGGTGCATGGCCGTTCTTAGTTGGTGGAGCGATTTGTCTGGTTAATTCCGATAACGAACGAGACTCTAGCCTATTAAATAGGTGCGGGGTTCCCAGCACCTTACAACCTTCTTAGAGGGACAAGCGGCTCCTAGCCGCACGAAACAGAGCAATAACAGGTCTGTGATGCCCTTAGATGTCCGGGGCCGCACGCGCGCTACACTGAAGGAAGCAGCGTGTCTTTATCCCTGTCTGAAAAGACTGGGTAACCCGTGGAACTTCTTTCGTGATTGGGATAGGGGCTTGCAATTGTTCCCCTTGAACGAGGAATTCCCAGTAAGCGCGAGTCATAAGCTCGCGTTGATTACGTCCCTGCCCTTTGTACACACCGCCCGTCGCTACTACCGATTGAATGATTTAGTGAGGTCTTCGGACCGATGTCCGGCGCGGCCTTTCGGTTGCGCCGGTCTGTTGGAAAGATGACCAAACTTGATCATTTAGAGGAAGTAAAAGTCGTAACAAGGTTTCCGTAGGTGAACCTGCGGAAGGATCATTAACGGATTGTGAAGGGTGAGCGCCTCAGCTGCGTCTGCGCCCGACACTTTCTGCCGCTGACCCCGTTTGGACGCGGGGTCGGCTTTTCCCCACGGGGCTGCCTGAATGTGGAGCGGCACCCCGTGACAAATTGTTGCGCCCAGCGGACGCCAACACCGCGACCTTGGACGGTCGGCCAGGTGGCGGACGCGGGTACAAACGGCGCAACGCACTCATAGGTCGGCTTTCGACCCGCCACTGCACCGTGGCTCGAAGCGCTCGAAATGCGCGACCCGACCGCTGCGGGACCGCCTAGTACTGTAAACAGGAGCGGCGGAGCGCGAACGGCGAGTCGTGGTTACGTCGGTAGAAGGCGAGGCTGCGCGTTCCCGAAACGCCAGCCGAGTGCCCTCCCGACCGTTCGAGCGTGCAAGAACGAGACCCGACAATCGCGCGGCGACTGCCAAGTACGAGAGGAACGGCACAAGCGTCGGCGGTCGGTCAAGGAACTGGCGATGTGACGGGTCCGCTGTGCACCAGTGCATACCGTCCCGCCGTCCGCGGCAAGCGCCTCCGCGTCCTCGGGTGACGGAGGCTGCCGGTCGGTTCTTGCAGGCGAGGGATCTCGCTGGCACCGGTTCGCGTTGACGCGCGGCCGGTCATGGCACGGCGATGCGACGGCCGAGGTGCGCAGTACTCGATGGAGGAACCGCACGCTCCGATGACCGTCCCGCCCTCCGCGGCGTATGCGTACCGACCGTAATGGTTGCAGCAGCGCCGGCCGGCTTTTGAATTCGCCACACGAAACACGGTGCGAGATCGCGGTTAGGGGAGCGTCGACGTTGCCAGGCGTTTTGCTTGCTGCCGAGGGAAAGGCGGCACGGCCACGTCGCGCTCGTCGCGATTAGCGGGTCTGCGCGCTTTGGGAAGGTGCCGCAACGACTTGCCGAAAGAGGAAGCACGGAAGAACGAGGGACTTGGACGTCCCGACAATTGAACGCACTTGCGGCCAGGCCCTTGCTGGCTTCGTTCTTCCGCCTCGAGT
>NW_027464930.1:72500-85000 GCF_043290135.1 Rhipicephalus microplus
GTGTCGGAGAAAACAGAGTGCCGCGCGTAACGAGGGGCGCGCGTGTTACAGAGAGATATGCCCAAACGCATGAAAGTGTACGCAGGTGTCCTAAGGCAGTTTTTTTTTTTTTTCCTCATTTTGATGTCGCCCCGGCTGACGTGGTTTTCGTTTTTCCGTGCCGCCCCGGCTGACGCGGTTTTCGTTTTTCCGTGCCGCCCCGGCTGACGCAGTTTTTGCGCCGCCCCGGCTGACGCGGTTTTCGCGCCGCCCCGGCTGACGCGGTTCCGACTTTGCACTTTTTGGCTCACCCCGGCTGGCGGCCCACTCACTCGATCGCCAGGTCTGTTTGCCCCGGTGGTTCCACCGCCAGGCTTAAGCGCGAACTTTTTTTGTTTGTTTTCTTTTGATTAAGCGCAAGCTTTTTTCTTTGTTTTCTTTTGATTAAGCGCGGGCTTTTTTCTTTGTTTTTTTTGCATTCGCCCCGGCAGACGCGGTTTTTGCGCCGCCCCGGCTGACGCGGTTTTTGCCGCCCCGGCTGACGCAGTTCGGACTTAGCACTTTTCGGCTGTGCCTGGCTGGCGGCCCACTCACTCGATCGCCATGTCTGTTTGCCACAGTTTTCCCGGTGGTGCCGCACCCGGGCTCGCCCCGGCTGACGCGGTTTCGTGCCGCCCCGGCAGACGCGGTTTTCGCGCCGCCCCGGCTGACGCGGTTTCGTGCCGCCCCGGCAGACGCGGTTTTTTGCCGCCCCGGCAGACGCGTTTTTTTTTTCTTTCGCCCCGGCTGACGCAGTTTTCGCGCCGCCCCGGCAGACGCGGTTTTCGCGCCGCCCCGGCAGACGCGGTTTTTTGCGCCGCCCCGGCTGACGCAGTTCGGACTTGGCACTTTTTGGCTGAGCCTGGCTGGCGGCCCACTCACTCGATCGCCATGTCTGTTTGCCACAGTTTTCCCGGTGGTGCCGCACCCGGGCTCGCCCCGGCTGACGCAGTTTTCGCGCCGCCCCGGCTGACGCGGTTTCGTGCCGCCCCGGCAGACGCGGTTTTTTGCGCCGCCCCGGCTGACGCGGTTTTTTGCCGCCCCGGCTGACGCAGTTCGGACTTGGCACTTTTCGGCTGTGCCTGGCTGGCGGCCCACTCACTCGATCGCCATGTCTGTTTGCCACAGTTTTCCCGGTGGTGCCGCACCCGGGCTCGCCCCGGCAGACGCGTTTTTTTTTTCTTTCGCCCCGGCTGACGCAGTTTTCGCGCCGCCCCGGCTGACGCGGTTTCGTGCCGCCCCGGCAGACGCGGTTTTTTGCGCCGCCCCGGCTGACGCGGTTTTTGCCGCCCCGGCTGACGCAGTTCGGACTTAGCACTTTTTGGCTGAGCCTGGCTGGTGGCCCACTCACTCGATCGCCATGTCTGTTAGCCACAGTTTTCCCGGTGGTGCCGCACCCGGGCTCGCCCCGGCTGACGCAGTTTTCGCGCCGCCCCGGCTGACGCGGTTTCGTGCCGCCCCGGCAGACGCGGTTTTCGCGCCGCCCCGGCTGACGCGGTTTTTGCCGCCCCGGCTGACGCAGTTCGGACTTAGCACTTTTCGGCTGTGCCTGGCTGGCGGCCCACTCACTCGATCGCCATGTCTGTTTGCCACAGTTTTCCCGGTGGTGCCGCACCCGGGCTCGCCCCGGCAGACGCGTTTTTTT
Source organism: Rhipicephalus microplus (assembly GCF_043290135.1). Lineage (NCBI taxonomy): Eukaryota > Metazoa > Arthropoda > Arachnida > Ixodida > Ixodidae > Rhipicephalus > Rhipicephalus microplus. The sequence continues at coordinate 74,164 of NW_027464930.1, forward strand.
TTTTTTTCTTTCGCCCCGGCTGACGCAGTTTTCGCGCCGCCCCGGCTGACGCGGTTTCGTGCCGCCCCGGCAGACGCGGTTTTTTGCGCCGCCCCGGCTGACGTGGTTTTTGCCGCCCCGGCTGACGCAGTTCGGACTTTGCACTTTTTGGCTGAGCCTGGCTGGCGGCCCACTCACTCGATCGCCATGTCTGTTTGCCACAGTTTTCCCGGTGGTGCCGCACCCGGGCTCGCCCCGGCAGACGCGTTTTTTTTTTTTCCTTCGCCCCGGCAGACGTGGTTCCCCCCCCCCCCCTCCGTCTTTCTTTTTGTTTTTTTTTTTCGCCGCGGCTGAAGTGGATTTTTCGGTGCCTCGACGCCCCGGTAGTCGCGGTTTTTCCGTTTCCGCACGGCCCCGGCTGACGCTGCTCGGTCACAGTCGCCTTTTGTGGTGATTGCAGACTTCTTGAGCGCGGGTGTTTTTTTTTTTTGTTGTTGTTGTTGTTTTATTACGCATTCGCTCCAGCAGACGCTGTTTAGACTTTTTGTTTCCTCTTTTATCCTGCGACGAGGTGACGAGGTTTATTCGGTGCCCCGCCGCCCCGGCTGAAGTGATTTTTCCTGTCCCGTGCCGCCCCGGCTGACGCGGTTGGGACTTCGCGTTTGTTCGGCCGCCACGGGTTTTGGCGCACTCGCTCGGTTGCTTGTTGTTGCCACTTGTTGCGAACCCAGGTTTCTTGAGCGAGCGCGGGCGTTTTTTCTTCCTTTCTTTCTTTGTTCTATGTGTTAGCGAATCGGCCTTTAATATCACACGAGGACTCACAACCAACAATTTTCAGTTTGAAGTGTAAAAAATCTGCAGGTGTTGACGTAACTGACTTGCCCCGTACCCTTGAGTACATCCATGAAGTTCTCGTAGTACTACTAAATCGCATTATTCCAAGTGGAGAAATTCCCATAAACTTGCAAACCTCTACACGAAAATCGGTGCGCGTGATAAAGTTGAAAATTATCGTCCGATATCAAATGTGCCTTCTATAACACAAATTCTAGGAAAAAAAAAAAAAAAAACACTTGTTCGCCGTTTTCTGCGCCGTGACTGGCAGCACTCCGGCGAAGCGAAACGGGGTCGATTCGAGCACGATATCGGCGTCTTTCGACGTGCTCGCCGGCGACCGTCGCACGAGTACGTCGCACGAGCGCGTCTGCCGGGGCGCCGTTTGCGAAGCCGACGCAAAAGTGGGAACCGCCGCTCGGATGATCGCCGCTTTCGGCAGAGTGAGTGTTGGCACTCCGGGGAAGCGAAACAGCGTGAATGCGCCCACGAAATCGGCGTATTTTGAAGTGCCCGCCGGCGACCGTCGCACGAGTACGGTAAACCGCGTCAGCCGGGGCGTAGTTCGGGACGCCGACGAAAAAGTGGGAAGCGCAACTCGGATCTTCGCCGTTTTTGCAGGAGTGAGTGGCGGCCCTCCTGCGAGACCAAGAAGCATCGATTCGTGCACGAATTCGGCGCCTTTCGACGTGATCGCCGGCGACCGTCGCTCGAGTAGGGCAAACCGCGTCTGCCGGGGCGGGCTTCGGGACGCCGATGCGAAAGTGGGAAACGCTGCTCGGATGTTCGCCGTTTTTGGCCGAGTGAGTGCTGGCACACGGGCGAAGCCAAACGGGGCCGATTACGGCACGATATCGGCGTCTTTCGACGTGCCCGCCGGCGACCGTCGCACGAGTACGGTAAACCGCGTCAGCCCGGGCGGAGTTCGGGACGCCGATGCGAAAGTGGAGAACGCCGCTCGGATCTTCGCCGTTTTTGGAGGAGTGAGTGGCGGCACTCCGGAGAAGCCAGGGAGCGCCAATTAGCGCACGATATCGGCGTCTTTCGACGCGCTCGCCGGCGACCGTCGCACGAGTAGGGCAAACCGCGTCTGCCGGGGCGGGGTTTACGACGCCGACGCAAAAGTGGGAACCGCCGCTCGGATGTTGGCCGTTTTTGGCAGAGTGAGTGCTGGCACTCCGGCGACGCGAAAGAGCGCGAATGCGCCCACGAAAGTGGCGTATTTGGACGTGCGTGACGGCGACCGCTGCAGGAGTACGAAAAACCACGTCAGCCGGGGCGAGCGACACACGGCGGTCTGGGTGCTTATCGCTGCTATTATAGGGGCACCCCGGCAGACGCAGAAAAAAAAAAAAAAATTTTCGACCTTCTTTTTTGCTGGTCGAGCTCGGGTAACCCAGGTCGCAATGGGAGCCGCGCACGAAAGCGGCGTCGCGAGACGCGTTCGCGGTCGCTAGTCGCACGAGCTCGGCAACCGCGTCAGCCGGCGCGGAGTTCGGGATGCCGACGGCTAAGTGGGTACCGCTGCTCGGATGTTCGCCGTTTTTGGCCGAGTGAGTGCTGGCACTCCGGTGAAGCCAAGGAGCGCCAATTCGTGCACGATATCGGCGTCTTTCGACGTGCCCGCCGGCCACCGCCGCACGAGTACGGCAAACCGCGTCTGCCGGGGCGGGGTTCGCGACGCGTACGCAATAGTGGGAACCGTCGCTCGGATGTTCGTCGTCTTTGGCCGAGCGAGTGCTGGCACTCCGGCGAAGCGAAACGGGGCCGATTCGGGCACGATATCGGCGTATTTCGACGTGCTCGCCGGCGACCGTCGCACGAGTACGGCAAAGCGCGTCTGCCGGGGCGAGGTTTGCGACGCCGACGAAAAAGTGGGAAGCGCCACTCGGATCTTCGCCGTTTTTGCAGGAGTGAGTGGCGGCCCTCCTGCGAGACCAAGAAGCATCGACTCGCGCACGATATCGGTGTCTTTCGACGTGCCCGCCGGCCACCGCCGCACGAGTACGGCAAACCGCGTATGCCGGGGCGGGGTTGGCGACGCCGACGCAAAAGTGGGAACCGCCACTAGGATGTTCGCCGTTTTTGGCAGAGTGAGTGCTGGCACTCCGGCGAAGCGAAAGAGCACGAATGCGCCCACGAAAGTGGCGTGTTTGGACGTGCTTGACGACGACCACCGCAGGAAAACGAAAAACCACGTCAGCCGGGGCGAGCGACCCATGGCGGTCTGGGTGCTTATCGCTGCTATTATAGGGGCACCCCGGCAGACGCAAAAAAAAAAAAAAATTTTTTTCGACATTCTTTTTTGCTCGTCGACCTCGGGTGACCCAGGTCGCAGTGGGAGCCGCGCACGAAAGCGGCGTCGCGAGACGGCTTCGCGGTCGCTAGTCGCACGAGCTCGGCAACCGCGTCTGCCGGGGCGGAGTTCGGGACGCCGACGGCTAAGTGGGAACCGCCGCTCGGATGTTCGCCGTTTGTGGCCGAGTGAGTGCTGGCACTCCGGCGAAGCCAAACGGGGCCGATTCCGGCACGATATCGGCGTCTTTCTACGTGCTCGCCGGCGACCGTCGCACGAGTACGGCAAAGTGCGTCTGCCGGGGCGGGGTTTGCGACGCGTACGCAATAGTGAGAACCGTCGCTCGGATGTTCGTCGTCTTTCGCCGAGCCAGTGCTGGCAATCCGGCGAAGCCGAACGGAGCCGATTCGGGCACGATATCGGCGTCTTTCCACGTGCTCGCCGGCGACCGTCGCACGAGTACGGTAAACCGCGTCAGCCGGGGCGGAGTTCGGGACGCCGATGCGAAAGTGGGAAGCGCCGCTCGGATCTTCGCCGTTTTTGGAGGAGTCAGTGGCGGCACTCCGGTGAAGCCAAGGTGCGCCAATTCGCGCACGATATCGGCGTCTTTCGACGTGCCCGCCGGCCACCGTCGCACGAGTACGGCAAACCTCGTCTGCCGGGGCGGGGTTTGCGACGCCGACGCAAAAGTGGGAACCGCCGCTCGGATGTTCGCCGTTTTTGGCAGAGTGAGTGCTGGCACTCCGGCGAAGCGAAAGAGCGCGAATGCGCCCACGAAAGTGGCGTGTTTGGACGTGCTTGACGACGACCACCGCAGGAAAACGAAAAACCACGTCAGCCGGGGCGAGCGACCCATGGCGGTCTGGGTGCTTATCGCTGCTATTATAGGGGCACCCCGGCAGACGCAAAAAAAAAAAAAATTTTTTTCGACATTCTTTTTTGCTCGTCGACCTCGGGTGACCCAGGTCGCAGTGGGAGCCGCGCACGAAAGCGGCGTCGCGAGACGGCTTCGCGGTCGCTAGTCGCACGAGCTCGGCAACCGCGTCTGCCGGGGCGGAGTTCGGGACGCCGACGGCTAAGTGGGAACCGCCGCTCGGATGTTCGCCGTTTGTGGCCGAGTGAGTGCTGGCACTCCGGCGAAGCCAAACGGGGCCGATTCCGGCACGATATCGGCGTCTTTCTACGTGCTCGCCGGCGACCGTCGCACGAGTACGGCAAAGTGCGTCTGCCGGGGCGGGGTTTGCGACGCGTACGCAATAGTGAGAACCGTCGCTCGGATGTTCGTCGTCTTTCGCCGAGCCAGTGCTGGCACTCCGGCGAAGCCGAACGGAGCCGATTCGGGCACGATATCGGCGTCTTTCCACGTGCTCGCCGGCGACCGTCGCACGAGTACGGTAAACCGCGTCAGCCGGGGCGGAGTTCGGGACGCCGATGCGAAAGTGGGAAGCGCCGCTCGGATCTTCGCCGTTTTTGGAGGAGTCAGTGGCGGCACTCCGGTGAAGCCAAGGTGCGCCAATTCGCGCACGATATCGGCGTCTTTCGACGTGCCCGCCGGCCACCGTCGCACGAGTACGGCAAACCTCGTCTGCCGGGGCGGGGTTTGCGACGCCGACGCAAAAGTGGGAACCGCCGCTCGGATGTTCGCCGTTTTTGGCAGAGTGAGTGCTGGCACTCCGGCGAAGCGAAAGAGCGTGAATGCGCCCACGAAAGTAGCGTATTTGGACGTGCTTGACGGCGACCGCCGCAGGAGTACGAAAAACCACGTCAGCCGGGGCGAGCGACCCACGGCGGTCTGGGTGCTTATCGCTGCTATTATAGGGGCACCCCGGCAGACGCAGAAAGAAAAAAAAAAATGGGGACATGGCGTGCGTCACCGTGCGGCTTCGCAGCGTTGCCGAAGTCGCCGAGCCCTTCGACTGAGCCGAACGGCGGACAGGGAACGTTGGTCGGCCGTTCTAACCTGTCGGTGCCACGCCGAGACGTCGTTAAGGAAAACCGCGTCGTGGGCCTCTACGACGCCGTCGAGTCGTTGTACGTTTGGTGTCCAGCGTGTCGGCGGCGAGTAGCGGACACGTCGTTCACGACTTCGGTCTTTCGCAGTCGACGCGAACTTGCGGAGAGTCGTGGTGCCTCACGTTTTCGGCAGAAACCGCGGCGGAATTTTCCCGTGCGTGCGCGCACGACCTCGGTGCTGTGCCGTCAGCGTAGTGTTGCACAAACTCGTGGCCTACCCAAGGTGCGGTACGTTTGCGGCCGTATCCTCGGTGGGAATTTCGTGAGTAGGGTCGCAAATTCTACGACCTCGGCGGGTTTGAGAGCGACGTAGACTTGTGGCACGCTCAACATGCCACACGTTTCGGGGCACACCCGCGGTGAAATTTTCTCGAGTACGCTCGTATTAGGGCCCAAGGAGGTCTGGGTACTTATCGCTGCTATTATGTGGGGGTTCTCGTGAGCGGCGTACGCGAAAGCGACCGGGTGTCTGATATGCGGCGGGCTTCGGCCTCGTCAAGCGTGTCCTCGGGTCTGCTCCAGGGGAATCCACGGCAGTCGTCTGCAGCCTCATCCGCTTGATGCGTTAGGGGCTGGTTGTCGGACGGTGCCGTTTTACCACGATATCGAGGTGTGTTCCGTGTCGTCCTCGGGCGATTCAGATGCGAAAGCGCCGAAGACGCGGGCGTGACCCGTCGTCTGGCGGCTTTGCAGTCTCGGCTCCGTTGCTAGTTCCGGCCGGTCCACCGACAGTGCAGCGGGCTTGGGCAACCCGCACGGCGCGACCGAGTCGATGCAACGAAAAAGAGCGAGCATGAACGTGCTTCTTGCCGCACGGCTCCCACTCGTCTTTCGGGAAGGTTGTGCCGTAGCGAGCTCGAACGCCGTCATCTCGGAGTGCAAAATAAGCGTGTTGGGGCGCCTGAAGGTGGCCTCCGCCGCACACAGACTGCGTCCGGCCCGCCGAGGGCGAGGACGGACGCGCAGTCGAACGATTACCTGGTTGATCCTGCCAGTAATCATATGCTTGTCTCAAAGATTAAGCCATGCATGTCTAAGTACATGCCGAAATAAGGCGAAACCGCGAATGGCTCATTAAATCAGTTATGGTTCCTTAGATCGTTTCTTCCTACTTGGATAACTGTGGCAATTCTAGAGCTAATACATGCAGTGAGCCTGGAGCCCTTTGGGTAACGGGTGCTTTTATTAGACCAAGATCGATCGGGTTTCGGCCCGTATTGTGTGGTGACTCTGGATAACTTTGTGCTGATCGCATGGCCACGAGCCGGCGACGTTTCTTTCAAGTGTCTGCCTTATCAACTTTCGATGGTAGGTTACTTGCTTACCATGGTTGTTACGGGTAACGGAGAATCAGGGTTCGATTCCGGAGAGGGAGCCTGAGAAACGGCTACCACATCCAAGGAAGGCAGCAGGCGCGCAAATTACCCACTCCCGGCACGGGGAGGTAGTGACGAAAAATAACAATACGGGACTCTTTTGAGGCCCCGTAATTGAAATGAGTACACTCTAAATCCTTTAACGAGGATCAATTGGAGGGCAAGTCTGGTGCCAGCAGCCGCGGTAATTCCAGCTCCAATAGCGTATACTAAAGCTGCTGCGGTTAAAAAGCTCGTAGTTGGATCTCAGTTCCAGACGAGTAGTGCATCTACCCGATGCGACGGCTCGGACTGAACATCATGCCGGTTCTTTCTTGGTGCACTTCATTGTGTGCCTCGAGATGGCCGGTGCTTTTACTTTGAAAAAATTAGAGTGCTCAACGCAGGCGAGTCGCCTGAATAAACTTGCATGGAATAATAGAACAAGACCTCGTTTCTGTTCTGTTGGTTTTTGGAATACGAGGTAATGATTAAGAGGGACGGACGGGGGCATTCGTATTGCGGCGCTAGAGGTGAAATTCTTGGACCGTCGCAAGACGAACTACTGCGAAAGCATTTGCCAAGAATGTTTTCATTGATCAAGAACGAAAGTCAGAGGTTCGAAGGCGATCAGATACCGCCCTAGTTCTGACCATAAACGATGCCAACCAGCGATCCGCCTGAGTTACTCAAATGACTCGGCGGGCAGCTTCCGGGAAACCAAAGTATTTGGGTTCCGGGGGAAGTATGGTTGCAAAGCTGAAACTTAAAGGAATTGACGGAAGGGCACCACCAGGAGTGGAGCCTGCGGCTTAATTTGACTCAACACGGGAAAACTTACCCGGCCCGGACACTGGGAGGATTGACAGATTGAGAGCTCTTTCTTGATTCGGTGGATGGTGGTGCATGGCCGTTCTTAGTTGGTGGAGCGATTTGTCTGGTTAATTCCGATAACGAACGAGACTCTAGCCTATTAAATAGGTGCGGGGTTCCCAGCACCTTACAACCTTCTTAGAGGGACAAGCGGCTCCTAGCCGCACGAAACAGAGCAATAACAGGTCTGTGATGCCCTTAGATGTCCGGGGCCGCACGCGCGCTACACTGAAGGAAGCAGCGTGTCTTTATCCCTGTCTGAAAAGACTGGGTAACCCGTGGAACTTCTTTCGTGATTGGGATAGGGGCTTGCAATTGTTCCCCTTGAACGAGGAATTCCCAGTAAGCGCGAGTCATAAGCTCGCGTTGATTACGTCCCTGCCCTTTGTACACACCGCCCGTCGCTACTACCGATTGAATGATTTAGTGAGGTCTTCGGACCGATGTCCGGCGCGGCCTTTCGGTTGCGCCGGTCTGTTGGAAAGATGACCAAACTTGATCATTTAGAGGAAGTAAAAGTCGTAACAAGGTTTCCGTAGGTGAACCTGCGGAAGGATCATTAACGGATTGTGAAGGGTGAGCGCCTCAGCTGCGTCTGCGCCCGACACTTTCTGCCGCTGACCCCGTTTGGACGCGGGGTCGGCTTTTCCCCACGGGGCTGCCTGAATGTGGAGCGGCACCCCGTGACAAATTGTTGCGCCCAGCGGACGCCAACACCGCGACCTTGGACGGTCGGCCAGGTGGCGGACGCGGGTACAAACGGCGCAACGCACTCATAGGTCGGCTTTCGACCCGCCACTGCACCGTGGCTCGAAGCGCTCGAAATGCGCGACCCGACCGCTGCGGGACCGCCTAGTACTGTAAACAGGAGCGGCGGAGCGCGAACGGCGAGTCGTGGTTACGTCGGTAGAAGGCGAGGCTGCGCGTTCCCGAAACGCCAGCCGAGTGCCCTCCCGACCGTTCGAGCGTGCAAGAACGAGACCCGACAATCGCGCGGCGACTGCCAAGTACGAGAGGAACGGCACAAGCGTCGGCGGTCGGTCAAGGAACTGGCGATGTGACGGGTCCGCTGTGCACCAGTGCATACCGTCCCGCCGTCCGCGGCAAGCGCCTCCGCGTCCTCGGGTGACGGAGGCTGCCGGTCGGTTCTTGCAGGCGAGGGATCTCGCTGGCACCGGTTCGCGTTGACGCGCGGCCGGTCATGGCACGGCGATGCGACGGCCGAGGTGCGCAGTACTCGATGGAGGAACCGCACGCTCCGATGACCGTCCCGCCCTCCGCGGCGTATGCGTACCGACCGTAATGGTTGCAGCAGCGCCGGCCGGCTTTTGAATTCGCCACACGAAACACGGTGCGAGATCGCGGTTAGGGGAGCGTCGACGTTGCCAGGCGTTTTGCTTGCTGCCGAGGGAAAGGCGGCACGGCCACGTCGCGCTCGTCGCGATTAGCGGGTCTGCGCGCTTTGGGAAGGTGCCGCAACGACTTGCCGAAAGAGGAAGCACGGAAGAACGAGGGACTTGGACGTCCCGACAATTGAACGCACTTGCGGCCAGGCCCTTGCTGGCTTCGTTCTTCCGCCTCGAGTAGGCTCGTACGCGGCTCCGGCGCCGAAAGTGGTCCTTGGCACCGACTTCGGTGGACGTGGGAAGTGCCGCGCAAGTACGGCGCGCCTGGCTCCACCTGTTGGCTAAAGTAGGCAGCCGGATCGGCATTTTGGTGTGCGGTGGCAAACCGTGGATGCGAAAAAAGCTTGTGCGATTTCGTGGAACAAAAAGCGGGGGTCCCCCTTTTTATGCGGAGGAGACCGACCCGCCCGCCGTGGTGAACCGCGACGCCACGGTAAAAACGGGAGAGGCTTGTCGATGGGACCGTGCATCCCGCGCTCCACGGAGGCCGGGAGGCGGCCGCCCGAGGAAATGTGTAGCCGTCGAGGCCCGCATCTGCGTGCACTCTTATCCAAATGGGTGTACCGCAGGCATTTTCTGGTTAGGCGGGCCAATGAGAGCGAGCACACAACGATACCTACGGGTCCGGCTTGGAGAACCGGCTTCGACGCCTCCCGAGTATTTATAGAGGGGTGGACCACGAAAGCACTCGCAAGTAGCGGAAGCGAAACGCCGTCCGAAACACACCGTTTGCTCGATTTGCGGCAGCCGAAAAAGGCGCGGCAGAGTTTTGGAGTCCAAGCGTGCGCTGAAAAGCGCCCTTCTTGGCCACTGTTTGGCCGAGTGCCAGAAACGTTTGGTTTTGACTGTACGGAATTGAACAAACACTTTTTCACGACTCTAAGCGGTGGATCACTCGGTTCTCGGGTCGATGAAGAACGCAGCCAGCTGCGAGACTTGGTGTGAATTGCAGGACACACTGAGCACTGATTCTTTGAACGCACATTGCGGCCTTGGGTCTTCCCTTGGCTTCGTCTGTCTGAGGGTCGGATCACATATCAAGAGAGCCTTCGGCGCACAAGGGAACGTGAGCCGTCGACTCGTTTTGACCGCGTCGGCAACACGGACAGCACGCTGAACACCTCACAGCGAGCGCCAACAGCGGCCACTCAAGGGCGAGACGGTGGCGACCGTCGTGCCAGAGCCCAACCGAAACGGGGGCGACCGACTGCATTGAGGATGTGGCACCTCGTTGAGACCGCCGCAGGACTTCGAGTCGGAAGGAAGCCTGCAGGGAAAGTGCGGTCGAGGTTGCGTACTCCTCTCTGCGACCGGGCGCGCAAGAGCTGCGAGAGCCACGGACGCGCAACTTTAACGCACGGTAAACACGAGGAGCGAAAGCCGGCCAGCAAAGCTTCTCCAGCCGTGCGCAAAGTGCGCGAGATCGCAGCCTTGCGTTGCGCTTGTTGCCCTCGAAGTAAGCAGGGTGTCCCGTAGACCGGGCGCTCGAACACGCTGCGGGGCCGTGCCTCCTCCAGGCTTTGCCGCGCGAACAGGGAACGTTCGCGCGCAAAGCGCAGGGAGGTGAGGAGGCTGCGCCCGACGTTTGCGGTTCGCTGCGTACGCGGTTGATGCGGAGAGCACGGCGCGACGACTTGCCGCGAAGCGGAAAAAGTCTCCCGCACGAGTTGGCGAAACGTTGGCGAAGCTTAAGGCGTTCTCGTCGTAGTCCGCCGTCGGTCTAAGTGCTTCGCAGTTCCCGTCCCGTTCAAAAAACTGGGCCACTCCAGTTGGGGCGGGGGCGACGCTACACGAGACGATGCCTCTCGCCAGGCTGCGTGGCTGCCCTTGCGGCGGCGGCGACTGGCCTCGGCGGTGTTTGGGCTTTCGACACGGTCGTTTATCACGCAACTGCTCGGACGACGCACGCGCGCAGCGGAATGCCGCTTGCCAGCCTTGTGAAGATGTGACCCTGTACAGGGTTGCGGGCGCACTTGGTAGGGCGTCGTACTCGGTTCGCGATGGGTTTACGAACGTGTCCCGTCACTTCCACGTCACACCGGTTGTGCGCCGCACGCGTGCAGCGGGGAAGCCGATTGCCA
>NW_027464930.1:90000-102500 GCF_043290135.1 Rhipicephalus microplus
AGGAACGGCGCGGAGAGGGCTCGAGACAAAGCTCGACCCTAAACCGCGCCAAGTACGGAGGGAACAGCGCGGCTAAGGGCTCGAAACAAACCCTGAACCGCGCCAAGTACGAAAGGAACGGCGCGCAGTAGGGGTTTAAAACAAAGCTGGTCCCAAAACCGCGCCAAGTACGAAAGGAACAGCGCGGTCGAGACTCGGAAGAAAAAGCTTTCAAAGTGTCGTAGCACGATGCACACTGCTGTTCGTGTGGAACAAACGTGACTACCGTGCTGTACGGTGGAGTTCTGTGCGCAAAAGCGGCGGGTGTGTTTCTAAGCACCACAGCGTTGTGTCAAAAAAGAGGTGCCTGAGAGAAACGCATGCGACTGCCGTGCTTTGCGGCATAGCACCGTGCGCAAAAACGGTGCGCATGCAAGAGGTGTCAGAGCTAGCGAACTTTTGCCACGAGCAACAGGTCACTAAAAGCCTATAGATGACGGTGTTGGAGGAAAAGAAAAATATCGAGAAAGCACTGCGGTGTGCCGTGCGTAGGGACGGGCGCGCGTGCCACATGCCGCCGAAATATGGGTGTCGGAGAAAACAGAGTGCCGCGCGTAACGAGGGGCGCGCGTGTTACAGAGAGATATGCCCAAACGCATGAAAGTGTACGCAGGTGTCCTAAGGCAGTTTTTTTTTTTTTCCTCATTTTGATGTCGCCCCGGCTGACGTGGTTTTCGTTTTTCCGTGCCGCCCCGGCTGACGCGGTTTTCGTTTTTCCGTGCCGCCCCGGCTGACGCAGTTTTTGCGCCGCCCCGGCTGACGCGGTTTTCGCGCCGCCCCGGCTGACGCGGTTCCGACTTTGCACTTTTTGGCTCACCCCGGCTGGCGGCCCACTCACTCGATCGCCAGGTCTGTTTGCCCCGGTGGTTCCACCGCCAGGCTTAAGCGCGAACTTTTTTTGTTTGTTTTCTTTTGATTAAGCGCAAGCTTTTTTCTTTGTTTTCTTTTGATTAAGCGCGGGCTTTTTTCTTTGTTTTTTTTGCATTCGCCCCGGCAGACGCGGTTTTTGCGCCGCCCCGGCTGACGCGGTTTTTGCCGCCCCGGCTGACGCAGTTCGGACTTAGCACTTTTCGGCTGTGCCTGGCTGGCGGCCCACTCACTCGATCGCCATGTCTGTTTGCCACAGTTTTCCCGGTGGTGCCGCACCCGGGCTCGCCCCGGCTGACGCGGTTTCGTGCCGCCCCGGCAGACGCGGTTTTCGCGCCGCCCCGGCTGACGCGGTTTCGTGCCGCCCCGGCAGACGCGGTTTTTTGCCGCCCCGGCAGACGCGTTTTTTTTTTCTTTCGCCCCGGCTGACGCAGTTTTCGCGCCGCCCCGGCAGACGCGGTTTTCGCGCCGCCCCGGCAGACGCGGTTTTTTGCGCCGCCCCGGCTGACGCAGTTCGGACTTGGCACTTTTTGGCTGAGCCTGGCTGGCGGCCCACTCACTCGATCGCCATGTCTGTTTGCCACAGTTTTCCCGGTGGTGCCGCACCCGGGCTCGCCCCGGCTGACGCAGTTTTCGCGCCGCCCCGGCTGACGCGGTTTCGTGCCGCCCCGGCAGACGCGGTTTTTTGCGCCGCCCCGGCTGACGCGGTTTTTTGCCGCCCCGGCTGACGCAGTTCGGACTTGGCACTTTTCGGCTGTGCCTGGCTGGCGGCCCACTCACTCGATCGCCATGTCTGTTTGCCACAGTTTTCCCGGTGGTGCCGCACCCGGGCTCGCCCCGGCAGACGCGTTTTTTTTTTTTCTTTCGCCCCGGCTGACGCAGTTTTCGCGCCGCCCCGGCTGACGCGGTTTCGTGCCGCCCCGGCAGACGCGGTTTTTTGCGCCGCCCCGGCTGACGCGGTTTTTGCCGCCCCGGCTGACGCAGTTCGGACTTAGCACTTTTTGGCTGAGCCTGGCTGGTGGCCCACTCACTCGATCGCCATGTCTGTTAGCCACAGTTTTCCCGGTGGTGCCGCACCCGGGCTCGCCCCGGCTGACGCAGTTTTCGCGCCGCCCCGGCTGACGCGGTTTCGTGCCGCCCCGGCAGACGCGGTTTTCGCGCCGCCCCGGCTGACGCGGTTTTTGCCGCCCCGGCTGACGCAGTTCGGACTTAGCACTTTTCGGCTGTGCCTGGCTGGCGGCCCACTCACTCGATCGCCATGTCTGTTTGCCACAGTTTTCCCGGTGGTGCCGCACCCGGGCTCGCCCCGGCTGACGCAGTTTTCGCGCCGCCCCGGCTGACGCGGTTTCGTGCCGCCCCGGCAGACGCGGTTTTCGCGCCGCCCCGGCTGACGCGGTTTCGTGCCGCCCCGGCAGACGCGGTTTTTTGCCGCCCCAGCTGACGCAGTTCGGACTTAGCACTTTTTGGCTGAGCCTTGCTGGCGGCCCACTCACTCGATCGCCATGTCTGTTTGCCACAGTTTTCCCGGTGGTGCCGCACCCGGGCTCGCCCCGGCAGACGCGTTTTTTTTTTTCTTTCGCCCCGGCTGACGCAGTTTTCGCGCCGCCCCGGCAGACGCGGTTTTCGCGCCGCCCCGGCAGACGCGGTTTTTTGCGCCGCCCCGGCTGACGCGGTTTTTTGCCGCCCCGGCTGACGCAGTTCGGACTTGGCACTTTTTGGCTGAGCCTGGCTGGCGGCCCACTCACTCGATCGCCATGTCTGTTTGCCACAGTTTTCCCGGTGGTGCCGCACCCGGGCTCGCCCCGGCTGACGCAGTTTTCGCGCCGCCCCGGCAGACGCGGTTTCGTGCCGCCCCGGCAGACGCGGTTTTTTGCGCCGCCCCGGCTGACGCGGTTTTTTGCCGCCCCGGCTGACACGGTTCGGACTTTGCACTTTTCGGCTGTGCCTGGCTGGCGGCCCACTCACTCGATCGCCATGTCTGTTTGCCACAGTTTTCCCGGTGGTGCCGCACCCGGGCTCGCCCCGGCAGACGCGTTTTTTTTTTTTTTTCTTTCGCCCCGGCTGACGCAGTTTTCGCGCCGCCCCGGCTGACGCGGTTTCGTGCCGCCCCGGCAGACGCGGTTTTTTGCGCCGCCCTGGCTGACGTGGTTTTTGCCGCCCCGGCTGACGCAGTTCGGACTTTGCACTTTTTGGCTGAGCCTGGCTGGCGGCCCACTCACTCGATCGCCATGTCTGTTTGCCACAGTTTTCCCGGTGGTGCCGCACCCGGGCTCGCCCCGGCAGACGCGTTTTTTTTTTTCCTTCGCCCCGGCAGACGTGGTTCCCCCCCCCCCTCCGTCTTTCTTTTTGTTTTTTTTTTTCGCCGCGGCTGAAGTGGATTTTTCGGTGCCTCGACGCCCCGGTAGTCGCGGTTTTTCCGTTTCCGCACGGCCCCGGCTGACGCTGCTCGGTCACAGTCGCCTTTTGTGGTGATTGCAGACTTCTTGAGCGCGGGTGTTTTTTTTTTTTGTTGTTGTTGTTGTTTTATTACGCATTCGCTCCAGCAGACGCTGTTTAGACTTTTTGTTTCCTCTTTTATCCTGCGACGAGGTGACGAGGTTTATTCGGTGCCCCGCCGCCCCGGCTGAAGTGATTTTTCCTGTCCCGTGCCGCCCCGGCTGACGCGGTTGGGACTTCGCGTTTGTTCGGCCGCCACGGGTTTTGGCGCACTCGCTCGGTTGCTTGTTGTTGCCACTTGTTGCGAACCCAGGTTTCTTGAGCGAGCGCGGGCGTTTTTTCTTCCTTTCTTTCTTTGTTCTATGTGTTAGCGAATCGGCCTTTAATATCACACGAGGACTCACAACCAACAATTTTCAGTTTGAAGTGTAAAAAATCTGCAGGTGTTGACGTAACTGACTTGCCCCGTACCCTTGAGTACATCCATGAAGTTCTCGTAGTACTACTAAATCGCATTATTCCAAGTGGAGAAATTCCCATAAACTTGCAAACCTCTACACGAAAATCGGTGCGCGTGATAAAGTTGAAAATTATCGTCCGATATCAAATGTGCCTTCTATAACACAAATTCTAGGAAAAAAAAAAAAAAAACACTTGTTCGCCGTTTTCTGCGCCGTGACTGGCAGCACTCCGGCGAAGCGAAACGGGGTCGATTCGAGCACGATATCGGCGTCTTTCGACGTGCTCGCCGGCGACCGTCGCACGAGTACGTCGCACGAGCGCGTCTGCCGGGGCGCCGTTTGCGAAGCCGACGCAAAAGTGGGAACCGCCGCTCGGATGATCGCCGCTTTCGGCAGAGTGAGTGTTGGCACTCCGGGGAAGCGAAACAGCGTGAATGCGCCCACGAAATCGGCGTATTTTGAAGTGCCCGCCGGCGACCGTCGCACGAGTACGGTAAACCGCGTCAGCCGGGGCGTAGTTCGGGACGCCGACGAAAAAGTGGGAAGCGCAACTCGGATCTTCGCCGTTTTTGCAGGAGTGAGTGGCGGCCCTCCTGCGAGACCAAGAAGCATCGATTCGTGCACGAATTCGGCGCCTTTCGACGTGATCGCCGGCGACCGTCGCTCGAGTAGGGCAAACCGCGTCTGCCGGGGCGGGCTTCGGGACGCCGATGCGAAAGTGGGAAACGCTGCTCGGATGTTCGCCGTTTTTGGCCGAGTGAGTGCTGGCACACGGGCGAAGCCAAACGGGGCCGATTACGGCACGATATCGGCGTCTTTCGACGTGCCCGCCGGCGACCGTCGCACGAGTACGGTAAACCGCGTCAGCCCGGGCGGAGTTCGGGACGCCGATGCGAAAGTGGAGAACGCCGCTCGGATCTTCGCCGTTTTTGGAGGAGTGAGTGGCGGCACTCCGGAGAAGCCAGGGAGCGCCAATTAGCGCACGATATCGGCGTCTTTCGACGCGCTCGCCGGCGACCGTCGCACGAGTAGGGCAAACCGCGTCTGCCGGGGCGGGGTTTACGACGCCGACGCAAAAGTGGGAACCGCCGCTCGGATGTTGGCCGTTTTTGGCAGAGTGAGTGCTGGCACTCCGGCGACGCGAAAGAGCGCGAATGCGCCCACGAAAGTGGCGTATTTGGACGTGCGTGACGGCGACCGCTGCAGGAGTACGAAAAACCACGTCAGCCGGGGCGAGCGACACACGGCGGTCTGGGTGCTTATCGCTGCTATTATAGGGGCACCCCGGCAGACGCAGAAAAAAAAAAAAAATTTTTCGACCTTCTTTTTTGCTGGTCGAGCTCGGGTAACCCAGGTCGCAATGGGAGCCGCGCACGAAAGCGGCGTCGCGAGACGCGTTCGCGGTCGCTAGTCGCACGAGCTCGGCAACCGCGTCAGCCGGCGCGGAGTTCGGGATGCCGACGGCTAAGTGGGTACCGCTGCTCGGATGTTCGCCGTTTTTGGCCGAGTGAGTGCTGGCACTCCGGTGAAGCCAAGGAGCGCCAATTCGTGCACGATATCGGCGTCTTTCGACGTGCCCGCCGGCCACCGCCGCACGAGTACGGCAAACCGCGTCTGCCGGGGCGGGGTTCGCGACGCGTACGCAATAGTGGGAACCGTCGCTCGGATGTTCGTCGTCTTTGGCCGAGCGAGTGCTGGCACTCCGGCGAAGCGAAACGGGGCCGATTCGGGCACGATATCGGCGTATTTCGACGTGCTCGCCGGCGACCGTCGCACGAGTACGGCAAAGCGCGTCTGCCGGGGCGAGGTTTGCGACGCCGACGAAAAAGTGGGAAGCGCCGCTCGGATCTTCGCCGTTTTTGCAGGAGTGAGTGGCGGCCCTCCTGCGAGACCAAGAAGCATCGACTCGCGCACGATATCGGTGTCTTTCGACGTGCCCGCCGGCCACCGCCGCACGAGTACGGCAAACCGCGTATGCCGGGGCGGGGTTGGCGACGCCGACGCAAAAGTGGGAACCGCCACTAGGATGTTCGCCGTTTTTGGCAGAGTGAGTGCTGGCACTCCGGCGAAGCGAAAGAGCGCGAATGCGCCCACGAAAGTGGCGTGTTTGGACGTGCTTGACGACGACCACCGCAGGAAAACGAAAAACCACGTCAGCCGGGGCGAGCGACCCATGGCGGTCTGGGTGCTTATCGCTGCTATTATAGGGGCACCCCGGCAGACGCAAAAAAAAAAAAAAAATTTTTTTCGACATTCTTTTTTGCTCGTCGACCTCGGGTGACCCAGGTCGCAGTGGGAGCCGCGCACGAAAGCGGCGTCGCGAGACGGCTTCGCGGTCGCTAGTCGCACGAGCTCGGCAACCGCGTCTGCCGGGGCGGAGTTCGGGACGCCGACGGCTAAGTGGGAACCGCCGCTCGGATGTTCGCCGTTTGTGGCCGAGTGAGTGCTGGCACTCCGGCGAAGCCAAACGGGGCCGATTCCGGCACGATATCGGCGTCTTTCTACGTGCTCGCCGGCGACCGTCGCACGAGTACGGCAAAGTGCGTCTGCCGGGGCGGGGTTTGCGACGCGTACGCAATAGTGAGAACCGTCGCTCGGATGTTCGTCGTCTTTCGCCGAGCCAGTGCTGGCAATCCGGCGAAGCCGAACGGAGCCGATTCGGGCACGATATCGGCGTCTTTCCACGTGCTCGCCGGCGACCGTCGCACGAGTACGGTAAACCGCGTCAGCCGGGGCGGAGTTCGGGACGCCGATGCGAAAGTGGGAAGCGCCGCTCGGATCTTCGCCGTTTTTGGAGGAGTCAGTGGCGGCACTCCGGTGAAGCCAAGGTGCGCCAATTCGCGCACGATATCGGCGTCTTTCGACGTGCCCGCCGGCCACCGTCGCACGAGTACGGCAAACCTCGTCTGCCGGGGCGGGGTTTGCGACGCCGACGCAAAAGTGGGAACCGCCGCTCGGATGTTCGCCGTTTTTGGCAGAGTGAGTGCTGGCACTCCGGCGAAGCGAAAGAGCGCGAATGCGCCCACGAAAGTGGCGTGTTTGGACGTGCTTGACGACGACCACCGCAGGAAAACGAAAAACCACGTCAGCCGGGGCGAGCGACCCATGGCGGTCTGGGTGCTTATCGCTGCTATTATAGGGGCACCCCGGCAGACGCAAAAAAAAAAAAAATTTTTTTCGACATTCTTTTTTGCTCGTCGACCTCGGGTGACCCAGGTCGCAGTGGGAGCCGCGCACGAAAGCGGCGTCGCGAGACGGCTTCGCGGTCGCTAGTCGCACGAGCTCGGCAACCGCGTCTGCCGGGGCGGAGTTCGGGACGCCGACGGCTAAGTGGGAACCGCCGCTCGGATGTTCGCCGTTTGTGGCCGAGTGAGTGCTGGCACTCCGGCGAAGCCAAACGGGGCCGATTCCGGCACGATATCGGCGTCTTTCTACGTGCTCGCCGGCGACCGTCGCACGAGTACGGCAAAGTGCGTCTGCCGGGGCGGGGTTTGCGACGCGTACGCAATAGTGAGAACCGTCGCTCGGATGTTCGTCGTCTTTCGCCGAGCCAGTGCTGGCACTCCGGCGAAGCCGAACGGAGCCGATTCGGGCACGATATCGGCGTCTTTCCACGTGCTCGCCGGCGACCGTCGCACGAGTACGGTAAACCGCGTCAGCCGGGGCGGAGTTCGGGACGCCGATGCGAAAGTGGGAAGCGCCGCTCGGATCTTCGCCGTTTTTGGAGGAGTCAGTGGCGGCACTCCGGTGAAGCCAAGGTGCGCCAATTCGCGCACGATATCGGCGTCTTTCGACGTGCCCGCCGGCCACCGTCGCACGAGTACGGCAAACCTCGTCTGCCGGGGCGGGGTTTGCGACGCCGACGCAAAAGTGGGAACCGCCGCTCGGATGTTCGCCGTTTTTGGCAGAGTGAGTGCTGGCACTCCGGCGAAGCGAAAGAGCGTGAATGCGCCCACGAAAGTAGCGTATTTGGACGTGCTTGACGGCGACCGCCGCAGGAGTACGAAAAACCACGTCAGCCGGGGCGAGCGACCCACGGCGGTCTGGGTGCTTATCGCTGCTATTATAGGGGCACCCCGGCAGACGCAGAAAGAAAAAAAAAAATGGGGACATGGCGTGCGTCACCGTGCGGCTTCGCAGCGTTGCCGAAGTCGCCGAGCCCTTCGACTGAGCCGAACGGCGGACAGGGAACGTTGGTCGGCCGTTCTAACCTGTCGGTGCCACGCCGAGACGTCGTTAAGGAAAACCGCGTCGTGGGCCTCTACGACGCCGTCGAGTCGTTGTACGTTTGGTGTCCAGCGTGTCGGCGGCGAGTAGCGGACACGTCGTTCACGACTTCGGTCTTTCGCAGTCGACGCGAACTTGCGGAGAGTCGTGGTGCCTCACGTTTTCGGCAGAAACCGCGGCGGAATTTTCCCGTGCGTGCGCGCACGACCTCGGTGCTGTGCCGTCAGCGTAGTGTTGCACAAACTCGTGGCCTACCCAAGGTGCGGTACGTTTGCGGCCGTATCCTCGGTGGGAATTTCGTGAGTAGGGTCGCAAATTCTACGACCTCGGCGGGTTTGAGAGCGACGTAGACTTGTGGCACGCTCAACATGCCACACGTTTCGGGGCACACCCGCGGTGAAATTTTCTCGAGTACGCTCGTATTAGGGCCCAAGGAGGTCTGGGTACTTATCGCTGCTATTATGTGGGGGTTCTCGTGAGCGGCGTACGCGAAAGCGACCGGGTGTCTGATATGCGGCGGGCTTCGGCCTCGTCAAGCGTGTCCTCGGGTCTGCTCCAGGGGAATCCACGGCAGTCGTCTGCAGCCTCATCCGCTTGATGCGTTAGGGGCTGGTTGTCGGACGGTGCCGTTTTACCACGATATCGAGGTGTGTTCCGTGTCGTCCTCGGGCGATTCAGATGCGAAAGCGCCGAAGACGCGGGCGTGACCCGTCGTCTGGCGGCTTTGCAGTCTCGGCTCCGTTGCTAGTTCCGGCCGGTCCACCGACAGTGCAGCGGGCTTGGGCAACCCGCACGGCGCGACCGAGTCGATGCAACGAAAAAGAGCGAGCATGAACGTGCTTCTTGCCGCACGGCTCCCACTCGTCTTTCGGGAAGGTTGTGCCGTAGCGAGCTCGAACGCCGTCATCTCGGAGTGCAAAATAAGCGTGTTGGGGCGCCTGAAGGTGGCCTCCGCCGCACACAGACTGCGTCCGGCCCGCCGAGGGCGAGGACGGACGCGCAGTCGAACGATTACCTGGTTGATCCTGCCAGTAATCATATGCTTGTCTCAAAGATTAAGCCATGCATGTCTAAGTACATGCCGAAATAAGGCGAAACCGCGAATGGCTCATTAAATCAGTTATGGTTCCTTAGATCGTTTCTTCCTACTTGGATAACTGTGGCAATTCTAGAGCTAATACATGCAGTGAGCCTGGAGCCCTTTGGGTAACGGGTGCTTTTATTAGACCAAGATCGATCGGGTTTCGGCCCGTATTGTGTGGTGACTCTGGATAACTTTGTGCTGATCGCATGGCCACGAGCCGGCGACGTTTCTTTCAAGTGTCTGCCTTATCAACTTTCGATGGTAGGTTACTTGCTTACCATGGTTGTTACGGGTAACGGAGAATCAGGGTTCGATTCCGGAGAGGGAGCCTGAGAAACGGCTACCACATCCAAGGAAGGCAGCAGGCGCGCAAATTACCCACTCCCGGCACGGGGAGGTAGTGACGAAAAATAACAATACGGGACTCTTTTGAGGCCCCGTAATTGAAATGAGTACACTCTAAATCCTTTAACGAGGATCAATTGGAGGGCAAGTCTGGTGCCAGCAGCCGCGGTAATTCCAGCTCCAATAGCGTATACTAAAGCTGCTGCGGTTAAAAAGCTCGTAGTTGGATCTCAGTTCCAGACGAGTAGTGCATCTACCCGATGCGACGGCTCGGACTGAACATCATGCCGGTTCTTTCTTGGTGCACTTCATTGTGTGCCTCGAGATGGCCGGTGCTTTTACTTTGAAAAAATTAGAGTGCTCAACGCAGGCGAGTCGCCTGAATAAACTTGCATGGAATAATAGAACAAGACCTCGTTTCTGTTCTGTTGGTTTTTGGAATACGAGGTAATGATTAAGAGGGACGGACGGGGGCATTCGTATTGCGGCGCTAGAGGTGAAATTCTTGGACCGTCGCAAGACGAACTACTGCGAAAGCATTTGCCAAGAATGTTTTCATTGATCAAGAACGAAAGTCAGAGGTTCGAAGGCGATCAGATACCGCCCTAGTTCTGACCATAAACGATGCCAACCAGCGATCCGCCTGAGTTACTCAAATGACTCGGCGGGCAGCTTCCGGGAAACCAAAGTATTTGGGTTCCGGGGGAAGTATGGTTGCAAAGCTGAAACTTAAAGGAATTGACGGAAGGGCACCACCAGGAGTGGAGCCTGCGGCTTAATTTGACTCAACACGGGAAAACTTACCCGGCCCGGACACTGGGAGGATTGACAGATTGAGAGCTCTTTCTTGATTCGGTGGATGGTGGTGCATGGCCGTTCTTAGTTGGTGGAGCGATTTGTCTGGTTAATTCCGATAACGAACGAGACTCTAGCCTATTAAATAGGTGCGGGGTTCCCAGCACCTTACAACCTTCTTAGAGGGACAAGCGGCTCCTAGCCGCACGAAACAGAGCAATAACAGGTCTGTGATGCCCTTAGATGTCCGGGGCCGCACGCGCGCTACACTGAAGGAAGCAGCGTGTCTTTATCCCTGTCTGAAAAGACTGGGTAACCCGTGGAACTTCTTTCGTGATTGGGATAGGGGCTTGCAATTGTTCCCCTTGAACGAGGAATTCCCAGTAAGCGCGAGTCATAAGCTCGCGTTGATTACGTCCCTGCCCTTTGTACACACCGCCCGTCGCTACTACCGATTGAATGATTTAGTGAGGTCTTCGGACCGATGTCCGGCGCGGCCTTTCGGTTGCGCCGGTCTGTTGGAAAGATGACCAAACTTGATCATTTAGAGGAAGTAAAAGTCGTAACAAGGTTTCCGTAGGTGAACCTGCGGAAGGATCATTAACGGATTGTGAAGGGTGAGCGCCTCAGCTGCGTCTGCGCCCGACACTTTCTGCCGCTGACCCCGTTTGGACGCGGGGTCGGCTTTTCCCCACGGGGCTGCCTGAATGTGGAGCGGCACCCCGTGACAAATTGTTGCGCCCAGCGGACGCCAACACCGCGACCTTGGACGGTCGGCCAGGTGGCGGACGCGGGTACAAACGGCGCAACGCACTCATAGGTCGGCTTTCGACCCGCCACTGCACCGTGGCTCGAAGCGCTCGAAATGCGCGACCCGACCGCTGCGGGACCGCCTAGTACTGTAAACAGGAGCGGCGGAGCGCGAACGGCGAGTCGTGGTTACGTCGGTAGAAGGCGAGGCTGCGCGTTCCCGAAACGCCAGCCGAGTGCCCTCCCGACCGTTCGAGCGTGCAAGAACGAGACCCGACAATCGCGCGGCGACTGCCAAGTACGAGAGGAACGGCACAAGCGTCGGCGGTCGGTCAAGGAACTGGCGATGTGACGGGTCCGCTGTGCACCAGTGCATACCGTCCCGCCGTCCGCGGCAAGCGCCTCCGCGTCCTCGGGTGACGGAGGCTGCCGGTCGGTTCTTGCAGGCGAGGGATCTCGCTGGCACCGGTTCGCGTTGACGCGCGGCCGGTCATGGCACGGCGATGCGACGGCCGAGGTGCGCAGTACTCGATGGAGGAACCGCACGCTCCGATGACCGTCCCGCCCTCCGCGGCGTATGCGTACCGACCGTAATGGTTGCAGCAGCGCCGGCCGGCTTTTGAATTCGCCACACGAAACACGGTGCGAGATCGCGGTTAGGGGAGCGTCGACGTTGCCAGGCGTTTTGCTTGCTGCCGAGGGAAAGGCGGCACGGCCACGTCGCGCTCGTCGCGATTAGCGGGTCTGCGCGCTTTGGGAAGGTGCCGCAACGACTTGCCGAAAGAGGAAGCACGGAAGAACGAGGGACTTGGACGTCCCGACAATTGAACGCACTTGCGGCCAGGCCCTTGCTGGCTTCGTTCTTCCGCCTCGAGTAGGCTCGTACGCGGCTCCGGCGCCGAAAGTGGTCCTTGGCACCGACTTCGGTGGACGTGGGAAGTGCCGCGCAAGTACGGCGCGCCTGGCTCCACCTGTTGGCTAAAGTAGGCAGCCGGATCGGCATTTTGGTGTGCGGTGGCAAACCGTGGATGCGAAAAAAGCTTGTGCGATTTCGTGGAACAAAAAGCGGGGGTCCCCCTTTTTATGCGGAGGAGACCGACCCGCCCGCCGTGGTGAACCGCGACGCCACGGTAAAAACGGGAGAGGCTTGTCGATGGGACCGTGCATCCCGCGCTCCACGGAGGCCGGGAGGCGGCCGCCCGAGGAAATGTGTAGCCGTCGAGGCCCGCATCTGCGTGCACTCTTATCCAAATGGGTGTACCGCAGGCATTTTCTGGTTAGGCGGGCCAATGAGAGCGAGCACACAACGATACCTACGGGTCCGGCTTGGAGAACCGGCTTCGACGCCTCCCGAGTATTTATAGAGGGGTGGACCACGAAAGCACTCGCAAGTAGCGGAAGCGAAACGCCGTCCGAAACACACCGTTTGCTCGATTTGCGGCAGCCGAAAAAGGCGCGGCAGAGTTTTGGAGTCCAAGCGTGCGCTGAAAAGCGCC
>NW_027464930.1:107500-112500 GCF_043290135.1 Rhipicephalus microplus
GGTTCTTTTCTGGAGCCGGCAGTTCTGGAAGTGCTTGAAGACTGGATACACGCTTTTGCTAGTAGTTCTGGGGCGAAACGACAGGAAATTGACATTTTCCGACTGTTCTGAGTTCGGATTCCCGTCAAAATGAGAGGCGGCCATCTTTGATTGAACACTTCACGCCAAAGGTAGAATAACTCCGGAACGAATCCCCGTAGAGAGACAAAACTGGTATCTATCTGTTTAGCGGAAAACGCCAACAGAGACAGGAAAAGTGCGGCGCCTCTACGCTGCCAAGAACACCTAAAACCGGCAACCTCTACTACCAAGGTTGAGGAACATCTCTGGCGATACCAGAACAAGTTAAAAAGGAGTAACTTTCTTCCAGACGGCAAACAACGGCTTCGAAGGCACAAACCCTTCTCTTGGAACACAGCGTGGAGATTAGGAGAAGATGTTGAAACCCAAGGGGATGAGAACGGAAACCCAGAAACAAGGACTGGAGGGAAGAGGACCTCTACAAACGGCAAACCCAGCAGTGGGGCCTACGTCAAAGGTCCTAAAAAACACAGGAAGCAATGACGACTCTGCAATTACAGACCCCACACAAGGGGCGAAGACAGACAAGATACAGAAGAAGAAGACCAAGAGGGTGGAACAAAAACAAGTGACCAACAAAGAAGAGAAG
The DNA here is from genome assembly GCF_043290135.1 of Rhipicephalus microplus. NCBI lineage: Eukaryota > Metazoa > Arthropoda > Arachnida > Ixodida > Ixodidae > Rhipicephalus > Rhipicephalus microplus. The sequence continues at coordinate 108,171 of NW_027464930.1, forward strand.
GCAAAGAAAGAAGAACCACAAGGAGCGATGCCCGCCAAAGCTTCTCTTGAAACAGATTGGTGGAGCCCAACCGAGAATGACCAGGTAGAGGGAGGCAGCCGAGGAACCGAAACCGAAGAAGCTGAAGGAGGAGAGGTCCACCCTCAAACACAAACGGCTGCTAACGAAGGAGCGCTAGACAACTGGGACGAAGACAGAAATTCACAATCGTCACTCCCAACCAGCCGCGGAGAAAAAGGTACAGTTTTGTCTAGACTTTCCAAAGCAGACAAAAACACTATGAGGGCTCTCATTAAAATCTCTACATTGACGGGCGGCGACGAGGCGGTAGCCCAGCAGATTGAAGCGATAATCTCCGAACAAGCTAAATTGAAAAACCTGTTAATGGAACAGGCCCAACAGATTGCGTTCCAAAAAGGCAGGATCGAAGAATTGGAGAAAAGAAGACAAGAAGAACCACTCGAACAAAGGGAAGAGCCAACACAGAGCAACACTCCCGCAACCGAGAGCCGACCAACCTATGCTCTGGTGGTATCTTCCGGAACAATGGAGAAAAAAGAGGTCGCATCGCTTCTGAGGCAGCGGGTGGATCCCCTCGACCTGGGAATCCAAGAAGCAACAATTCGGCCAGGGAGAGAGGGAATTGTCGTGATGACGAAGTCAAAAGAAGACTCAGCTAAGATTCTCCAGTTCATTCAGAAGGACAGAGAACTGAGAAATGTTGAAGCCAAGCTCCCAAAGGAGAACAGGATCCATAAGAAAATAATTGGACTCGAGGATGAAATTGACGAGGTCAATCTCCCAGCCCGAATCGTCAGGCAAAACCGTTTGGTGTGCTCGCCAGAAGACATAACAATAAAGAAGACATGGCCGGGCAAGAGAGGCAAGACAGTGATTCTTGCCCTAAATCGAAGTGCAAACAAAGCAATCGGAAGCCGAACTGCACTGAACATCGGCTGGTCACGATGCCCGATCTTTGACGACATCTTTTGGCCCAGATGCACAAGATGCGCCATGCACGGCCACATTGCTCCCGATTGCGATGGCCCCCAGCGCTGCATTAACTGTGGCCAACGAGGTCACTACCAAAGAGAATGTGAAGCAGAATCGCACTGCAACATCTGCGAGACTGAGGGTCGCACGGAGACAGATCATTCTATGATGTCCAGGGAATGCCCGGTATACATAACAAAGGTACAGGCCGAGAAAGGCAAAATTCTAGCTAGACTAAACTAAGAGTACCCAACACACAGGCACAATGGCGAATAGCACTGAAATACAAATAATACAGGTAAATTTAGGCAGGGCATTTAAGGCAAATCAGTCACTAAACAATTTTCAACAAGAAGAAGAATTCGACATATCTGTACTCCAAGAACCATATTCGCTCAACAACAAAATCATAGGGTTTCCGCTAAAGCATAAAGTTATAGCCAACAACAAAGACCCGAAGACAGCCATCATAATACACAAAGAAAATATAACCGCTTTCCCAATTATTATAGAACAAAAACTAATAGCAGTCAAGATAAATAAAGGTGAAAGAGAATTGGTAATTATCAACTGCTACTGTCCTCCGAATGAAAACGTCGAGCTGGCAATGTCAGCAATAGGAAACATTTTACAGAAATTTATAGACATTAACACGATAATAATGGGTGACTTCAACTCAAAACATCAAATTTGGGGAAGCACGGAGACGGATGAGAAAGGTGAAAAAGTATTAGAATTCACAGTATTACACAACCTGACATTATTAAATGCCAAAGAATCACCTCCGACATTTAAAACAAGTAGGGCGAGGGGTTGGATTGACCTCACCATATGTGACGCAAACCTAAACCAGGATATTAAAAGCTGGGAAGTACTTAAAACCTATAATCATAGCGATCACAGATACATTAAAGTTGTTATTAAAAATGAAGAACTTCCAGAGGAATATGGCCTAACGTTAAAAGGGCAAACAAAAGTCATGGAAAAGTTGCAAATTGATCCCTGGTTTGAGGAAGTCCAGGGGAAAATAAACACGAAGGAAAGTATTGAAGAAATAGCGAATACGCTACACGAGAAAATCGAGAAACTTAAGAAGGAATTCAGTAAAAAGAAAAAACCTTCTAAACAAAAACCGAATACTTGGTGGTCAAGAGACCTAGAAATTGAAAGGAAGAGAGTCAGAGCACTACGAAGGAGGTATCAAAAGGCGAAAGGGGATATCAGAGAACAATACAAAAAGGAATACTATAAAGAACATGACACGTATAACAACATGATAGAACAGGCTAAAAACAACAGTTGGAAAACTCTATGTACTAAGGCTACGAAAAATCCATTCATCCTACCGTATAAAATTGCACGAAATAAGATGAAAACCAAGGTTATGTTTAGAAGCATCACAAAAGAAAATGGAGAAGTCACAAAGACTCTTCAGGAAACAATAGAACACATTCTAGGAAATTTATACCCTAACTGCATGGAACATGACGAGCCAGGACACAGTCAAATACAATCAAGCAACGACACAATAAACAATAACAAACAGGGAGGAAATTGGACATCGGGAGCAGAAATGAGAGAAAGAAATTTACCCAGTGATGACCTCCCATTTACAGAGATTGAAGTAACGCAGATAGTAAAAAATCTGAGGAAAGATGTAACCCCCGGACCAGACAACCTAAAAACTAACCTCATACAAGTGATGTATGAAAGGCATAAGACTTTCTTTGTCAATCTTTTTAATGCATGCTTAAAGCACGGACATTTTCCTCAAAGATGGAAAGAATCTAAAATTATATTGATTCCAAAAGGGAACGGAGAGGACAAATCCGAGGAAAACAAATATCGCCCAATAGCTATTAACTCGATTTTGGGAAAAATATTAGAAAAGCTCATAAAAGATAGAATCTATTATTTCTTGTTTAAAAATCACCATTTTAACAAAAAACAATTTGGATTTACCCATGGGACATCAACAACCACGGCATTGGAAGAAATAATCAAACGAATAAACCAAGCGAAAATTGATAAGCTAAACAGCATGCTAATAGCACTAGATATTAAAAACGCATTCAATTCTATAAAACCCGAAGTAGTTATTCAGAAACTAGAAGAATATAAGTGTCCCAACAACCTAATAAAACTGGCGGACAATATTCTACGGAACAGGAAAATAATCTATGAAACAGATGGAGTAAAAATTAAGAAAACACTAACTTCAGGTTCCCCACAGGGGTCACCTTTAAGCCCACTCTGTTGGAATATAACAATAGGCGACCTATTAGAAACTCAGCTTCAAGAAGGAGTACACATCCAAGCCTTTGCGGACGACGTGGTGTTACACATAAAGTTCCGCTCAAGAAAAGAGGTGGAGGAAAAAGCTACGAAGGCACTAACACTAATAAATCAGTGGGCACATCAAAAAGGAATAACCCTGAATAAGGAAAAATCGGAATATATGATAATCGGAAAGCAGTACATTAGCCATCAACCCCAAATAAAAATCGGACAGGATAAAATCAAAATGGTTAACGAAATGAAAATTCTAGGGGTGGTCTTGGACACAAAACTAACATTCCTCCCACATCTAAAATACTTAAAAAGAAAAGTAGACGAAGTCACGTATAATTTAAGTCGTACAATAAAAGACGACAAACATACAAATAGAAACACACTACAGTTAATATATAAAAGGGGTATAGAACGAATGGTTACATACGCCTCCCCAGCATGGTATAGCCGAAAAACCATTTTTATTAAAAAACTGAAATCAATCCAAAGATTACCTTTATTATTAATAACTAAATCATTCAAAACAACATCAAATCTTTCACTCAACATATTAGCAAACATTCCACCTCTCCATTTGACAATCGAAAAAGAAAACGAATTACACTACATACTTAAGAAAGGAAAGAACTTCACATGGCAACAGAAAGTATACACCGAAAACGAAATAATGAAGAAACACGACCAATGGCAAGATCATCCAGCAAATAAAGTTAGCATACCCTTTGGAACAACAGAGGAAGAAGCAGACTTCAAAATATACACAGACGGATCAAAGAAAGAAAAAGAAACAGGAGCGGCATTTATAATACTAAACAAAGATAACCAAATCCAAACAGTGAAAAAATATAAACTTCCAGAACACAGTAGTAATTACGAGGCTGAGATCATTGCAATCCAGAAAGCAATAGAACATATCTGGCCTCTACAAGCTTTCGTTAAATACCAGCTTTTTACAGACAGCCAATCTGCACTTCTGGCAATAAAAAATCCAGATAACCTAAATCCAATTATTTGTAACATCAGGAAAACCTTAAGCCAAACACAA
>NW_027464931.1:0-37500 GCF_043290135.1 Rhipicephalus microplus
TCATTTCGTCGTGTCACGCCGGCGTTGCCATTCCAGGAGCTGGTCCTGTCATATACTCGGAGGCGCTCGCCGCGCCGCGTTGCTTTGACGCATGCGCGTTTCAGCACGTCCGGCGTCCCTCCGTCACAAAAAGAGGGTGACGCAGTGTTGTCTTGGTAACGCATCGGTGCGAAATGCAGCAAGTCGTATTTCGCGCTGGTTGTCGTCGGGCCGCGCTGACGGATGCTGGTCACGCCTGGTGTCAGACTATAAAGTGCTCGCGTTTTGCTAACGTAGCGTCGCTGCGCCCAGTGTGCGTGCATGTCAAAGCTACATTAGAGTATATTGGGCCCTTCATGATGAGCTCGCGGCAGTTTCGCTAGCTCGACATATCCCAAACTTGGTGTTACGTGACATCAATGGATGATGAAATATATAGCTGGTGCAACAATGATAATCCTTACACGCGTCTTATGTAAGAACGTGACAACATACCATGCTCATAGCGTGCTAGCAGCCGTTTCGCTAGCTCCACATATACCAAATTTGGTGACACGTGACGTGAACAGAAGACGAAGGTAAATGACACATACAAACATGGTAATCAGGACACGGAAGTCATGTACGGCATCATTTACCTCCACCTCGTAACGTTGGGCTGATTTTAAGGTGGCATATCACCATTTCTCATTCGTGCTTAGCATATCCTAGATTTCCACTCTGGTGTACAGAGTGCTGTCAACAAAGCAGAGCAAAACAAAGCAGTGTTCACCTTGTGCCCCGGCACTATATCATTGCGAAATGAACAATCACAGACCTCATCAATTTGCCTAAATTGTCTTTTGATCTCACTTGAACACTGTTACAACCACAATTATATCAGGAAGTCTACCATTTTTATGTTGGTTAACCTGCCTTGGGTATAGCAAAACAAAATTAGATAAACCTTAACATTTACAAGCATTCTCGATTAATTTATCTGATGGCATGATGTATAGCACCGCTGCATAGTAATATCGGCACTCCTGCTGCCAATCAACCGCGCTCAGTCCAGCACAACGGATCCACATGTAAATACAGCAGCAAACGCCGGATTCATAGATCATACAGTAACGAAAATATCACATATCATAAATATAGTATGATAGATCGAAGGTAGCTATTTTCGCGGTTGCGTGGTTCGGACTTTTTCTCGCTTCAATGTTTTGCTGCGTTTGATCCAAGGGCAGACAGGCCTTCGCGATCAGTAAAGCAGGCGACAGTAGCACCCACTCAGAAACACGTCCGACGCTTTCACTCTGGATTCCGAGGGAGCGGGCCCGTGTTTGCGTTTGCCTCCTTCGTGTGACTCATACATGAGGCGAAATCGATCTAGACATTGCTTGCTCTCCTGGAAGGTGTCTTTCGCGTTCCGTACGATGAAACTCTTTGATACATTTTCGAAGAAAGAGCTCTATGAGACGTCTATATCGCAGCGTGACAGGAGGTTTGAATGACTAATGTGCCGGTGCCGGCATACGATGCATAGATATGATTCTTGATCGTAATATAATGCAGATTTTTCTGGAAGTAAAGTGTACAAAGTGAAAAATATGGTGTTGAATCTGATTGTGTCATTCATTCATTACGCTTGGACACTAGTCTTGTAACAACATTGGCGGCTATTTTGTTTCAAAGTAGGGTAGCACAACGCTGACGTAAATAAGTAAATAACTACTCAAATCAATGGCGCTCGGTGCAACGAAACAGCACCGTTTCAGGAGAAAGCGCTCAATACAATGAACAAATCACCCTCTTTGTGGGCTGAGTATGTTCGACAACATTCGTAGTGAATATTATTCTTCAGAAGTATTACCCTCCCGGAAATTTTTTTTTGTACCTATTACTAAAGTGAACTTAAAGTGCAACCAACAGCTTGTATAAATAAGGTGTATGCAAAATACAAAGGCTGACTAGAGTGAGGAAAATACCGCTTGATGGTGATGCCCATGGTCCCCAAAAACATGTGATTTGCAAGCAGCTGTTCATTTTCTCTCCACACTCGCTTGCACACGTTCCTCAGCATATTAGCAACTACAGGAACTGAAGCGCCATTTTTCTGAGTGAAACGCCAGTTTTTTCCCTCGATAAGCTATTGCTGCTTTTACTTTAAAGGGACACTAAAGGCCACTATTAAGTCAGCGTTGATTGTTTAAATAGCGGTCCAGAAACAATGTAGTGTTACTTTTGAGCCAAGGAAGGCCCGGTTTTGAAATAAAATCACGTTTTAGTGGTCCGCATCGGGTTAGCGCACTTCAAATTACCCGCCTCAAGAAGCAGACCAACCGTACCGACTAACGTCAGTGTTGCCGTTCACAACGTGGCCCGGCTTTACTGCACCAGTAGCAGCAGACCGAAGGCAGCGGGAGCCACAGCAGCAACAATGGCCATCGATCGATTTCCCAAAATTGGCTAAGAGATAGTAGACATTTTATGGTTCAACTGTGCCTCGCTAGATGACCCCACCTGTCCAGTGTAACTACGTGAAAATTGAATTTTCGAACCACTCGCGCCATTTCACATAGTAACGTCTGGTGTTTTTTTTTCCCATGAATCAAACAGATTGATTGATTGATTTGTGGGGTTTAACGTCCCAAAACCACCATTTGATTATGAGAGACGCCGTAGTGGAGGCTTCCGGAAATTTTGACCACCTGGGGTTCTTTAACGTGCACCCAAATCTGAGTACACGGGCCTACAACATTTCCGCCTCCATCGGAAATGCAGCCGCCGCAGCCGGGAATCGAACCCGCGACCTGCGGGTCAGCAGCCGACTACCTTAGCCACTAGACCACCGCGGCGGGGCATGAATCAAACAGAAACGAACACGTATCATTTTACTGCGCCTCTTGGTGCACAGAAGGCTCTTTATTTGGGGCAGCTATATTGGTTACTAGTAATTAATTGTAGGTGGTCCGTCTGATGTCACCAGGATCATTCAGAGAATGCCCTACTGCAGCTCGTAGTTTTTTTGTGCATTTAACTTAATTTCTCGGTACGTAGGGCACTGTTGTTGATAATAATGTCATTTTACATGTTGTAATACACTGAGATTTCACTTTGACGTAAATTGTTATTTATTTTACTGTCCCTCTAAGAAAAATTGATGAACTACAGTTATCTGCATTTGGGCACAAGTGCGCTCCTGCCAAGCTATCAACGGGAAAGTAATCTCTTGCACTTTTAGTACGCCTATGATCGCCTTATTTAACGAATGCTAAGGAATCAAGCTGTTGTGTGAAAAAATGGTTGCGTTGGCTACCCAAAAAGCTTCGTTAGCTATAGCCAGCTTTAACTGTAATACAATAGTGAAGCAGGTTTCTACTCCCTAAATTCCTTCTCACCGTTTGTAACACATCACATAGTATGAAAAAGCAATCATTTTGGCTAAGCAAAAACTAATTGCTAACTACCTGTAAGAGGTGCGTTACCGGTAAGGCAGAGTTATCGTGTAAAAAATTTGGCACATTCAGGGCTTGTCCGAATCGATTTCACGCGAAGCAGTTCGTTTATATTCTGCATTGTTTGGTTTTTCGTTTTGTGCAGTGCGTTACGAGTTGACTCGACATAATTCTGCAGTACAGTACACATCGGAGGCTTACCGGGCACGCAAACTATGTTCGCGTTCAGATAAGTTAAAGGGTCAAAGGTAAGTACCTAGCTTGACGTAATGTCAATAGTCAGGTTAGAGTGCAGATGTCACTATGGTTGAAATGAAGTGAACTGAACGGTATGAGAGTGTAATTATCATACGTAACCCTCGTTAGCGTATTTCTGCGGGGTCTAGCAGCGCTTGAATGTACCTTGCCAAATCACAGGGATGTAAAGTTTATGGGACTGCTATAAAAGTGGCGCTGACAATGGAACCACAATTGATGTCAACCCGACATGCTGCCTGTATTACAGAATTGCATAAGCGATGTTTATTGTGGCAATATAAAATTACATAACCAGCGCTACATATAGTTGAGGAGGTTGAGATTGAGGATGTTGTAGGTAGCCGGTGGATCCAGCCTTGCATATTTTGCAGGCAATTGCCCCACCCGGTTTTCTCTTTGCTAGTTGTAGCTAATGTCCTTTGTTTCTTAACTAAGCAGGGGCAGGCTTTTAAAATAAAAATCGTGCATAGCGCGACGTAATCCTGCATAAGACGGTGGCCTTTGTGCTATTTCACTTGCATTATTGAGCCGGTACTCTACCTCGCTGCACTATACCCCAAACATAATTGTCACTTATCACCAGTCATATGCGAGGTCTGTAGCAATCAAAAATTTCAAGAGAAGTTGTGACACCTGTTTCCTGAAGATTGAGGAACCACGCAGAAACACAATATCAGTCACGCAGTCACATGGCGAGCCTAACTGTGGCAGTTCCTCAAACTAACCTTGCGGTTCCTTCCTAAGCTAACGACATTTAAGCAAATAGTGTTCTATTTACCGTTTTCCTTGCACTTCAAGCACCAGGGCATCGCGGGGAGTCTAATCTTGTGGAGCCTTGCTGGTGCACACGCTGATGCCGTTCGGATGCGATGAAGCAAGCAGGCCTCTTCCCTTGATAGCCCTTGTGTCACACATGGCTGGTGAGGCGTCAGCCATAACGAGTGAAAATGCTTATTGACAGCCTCTCGTAAGATATGTTGATTGTCTTTGGGAGCCTTGTTATACGGTGTACGCTCGAGAGCACTCCAGGTAAGTCTGTCAGCCGCCTCATTACCAGCTGTGATGGAATGCATGGAAACTTAATGTTTATACCAATGCCATGCAGGTCTTTAAGGATTCGCAGTGATCTTTGAATGCGTCGATCCAAAAGCAATCCGTGTTTTAGCTGCTACAAAGCGGGCTTACTGTCCGAAAACAGCACGACTTGTTGCTGCCTACAAAGCTTCAGTTTCTTCAGGGCTGCCTGATTTCAAACACTTTCACATGCTGTCGATGAAACAACGCACTGGAGTCACGCTGCCCTGGACGCCTTTAGGGACGCGGTCACAAACACTGCAGCGCTTGCTCCGCGCACTATGTCGACTGATCCATCAGTGAAAACTTCCAAACGATCGGCGTACTTTTCTTCAATATATTCAAGTACCAAAGAACGTACTTCTGCTGTGGGTGTGGAACGCTTGCTGTGCATCCGTGGAATCATCACCTGGCAGTCGACATCCTCATGTGACCAAGGTGGGTCTTGTCGAAGTTGTCTTTGTTTGGGAAAATCGATGATAAGATGGCGAAGGGTGTTGAGGGCCACAAAAGCTCGCGATTCCGTGCGTCGACGAAGGCGACTGAGTAGTACTCGAGTGTTCGTCCTGGGCTCGATTCGCCTAGTCGGCAAAGCTGTGTCAGCAGTTGTTGAGAAGCGAGAAGACATAATGGCGGAAGACGAGCTTTATGAAGCACCTTTATGCTCGCTGCAAACTTTGGCACTCCCAAAGCAACTCTGAGGCCTTTACGACGAAGTTTTTCCAGCCGTTCGTACTGTGACTCACTTGGAGAGATCAGAGGCAATTGGAAAAGCACACGATTGGCAATTAATGCCTCATGTACCTTTATCATTGATGTTGGGTGGCTCCCCCAGCTTGTTCCTGCCATCCATCGAAGAATGTTTACACGAGGTGACAGCGCTGACATTGTCTTGTCTACGGCCCGTCGCCAGCTCATCCTGGTGTCTAGTGTGACTCCAAGGAATCTCATGTATTTAACTTGTTTAATTGATGCATCAGGTAGTTATATTTTCATCCTTGTTTCTTGTCTTCGCATACCTGGGAATAACCTAAATTGAGACTTTTCAGCTGATATTGTTAGTCCAACAAATTCAAGGTCACAAGGCACTTCAAATTACGAAGTCCTTCCACCACGTATGACTGGGTTTCGGCAACGGTTGAGTGTACAGGACAACATCTTGGACTTGGTGAGTCACATAGAACACCAACGAGCATATGACTTTTCAACTCTGGCAATATTCCTGGACGTTTCAAAAGCACACGACTACATGTTCCAAGGTGCGATAATTAGTGGTCTTGCATCAATGGGAATAACGGGGCACCTTTTACGCTTTGTGCAGGCGCTTCTTGGTGATCGCTCGATGCAGGTGAAGTTAGGTACAGCGCTCAGTAGCTCAAGGAAAATGACCAGAGGAGTGCCACAGGGCAGTGTCCTGTCTCTAATGTTGTTCAATGTGGCCATGGCTGGTTTACCTAATGCTTTCAAGACTGTCAGCAAGGCAGTACAAATATCAATTTATGCCGACGACATATGCATCTGGCTGTCTAGATATCAGCATAAGTGATTGGAAATGATCGGCCAAACTGTTCTAGTCTCCGCACAGCACTACATACACTATTCACGTTGAGGCGAAATTACACCTGCACAGGGTATTTTTCCGTAGCAGCTTCAAATCCGGCGTGGCTCTGTGCTAAAGTACCTGACTGCCACGCAGAATGCTAGGGATCCGTTTCCGCTAGTATTTTTAATTTTATGCTTTGCATTGATAGGGTGAACGTGGTCAACGCCGATTATCCTTAATGTACCTGCATGTATGTTACCAGTGCCTGTTCTCGCGACTCGGCACAGGTCTATAGACTGTCAATCACCTGTCGCGCATATTTCCTTTTCGTAGCCCATAACATACGGATATGTGTGACACTTGTCAGGGGAAAGGATTTGGTGACGTACAGGTTACAACGTCGACATATACTTCGATCATGACGAAGCCGTAATACCTAACGAACCCTCTTATGTTTTGACATTGTGGTCAAAACAAAGTTAAGAAGGTGACCACGGGAGTGACTGGACGTAGGCGTCAAGACAGATACGCACAAAATGACGTAGGTTTGCTAAATGAAGAAATGTGTAAAGTTAAAGGCTTGTTTTTTTGTTAGGTACAATAATAATAAATACTATCAGAAAAAAAAACTATAGGAGGTGTTATTACATGTATAATTGTAATGTAAATTTGAATAAATAAAAGTTGAAGAAAAGATAACTTGCCATGGGCGGGGAACAAATCCGCACCTCCAAATAACGCGTCCAATGCTTTTTGCAGCACGTCCTATTGATAATAGCATTTGATTTGACCCTTGACAAAATTGATGAATTTCGGGGTAAAGCGTGGTTTGCTTTTTTTTAGGGAACAATAAAAATTTTTGTGGTCCTTGCGGCTAAAAGTGACGTTTTAAGAAACGTCACCTGACTAGGTTCCCAGCATCACACAAACATTCACTGCAAAGCACAATCACATGCGTGTGGTACATGATACAGAACAGTTGCACTTAGAAATTGGTAATAAAAATGTCATTTATGCACAGTTGCGAGTGCATAAGACAAAATTACTTGAACGCAATGCCGTATTGTGAAAAAAATGGACCGAGACCATGCTTCTGAAGGTGCTGTTAACTTGTCTCTAAAGCATGCTTGTTCTCATCTCACATGCGGAGCGAGTGCTCTACCACTGAGCTACACTCCCGTTATGCTTGTCCTCTATGACTGAGCTCTTGCATGATGAACTACTTTTGGTTACTGAAATATATTTTGTTGACCTGCCTGCAGTACATGCGTTCTCTCCAGCGAGAGCTGTTGTCTCAAAAAGCGTTTGTGTTGGCCACTGCCAAAGCTTGATCTTTCCTGTTAAGCAGGCTTTGTCTGCAAGACAGCACTGCGGTTTGAAAAAGCACTTGTGTTAAATATTGTAAAAGTTTCCTTACCCTTCCTGTTAAGCACATGCTTCATAATTCTGTGGAGGGCACTTGGCAAGTAATAATTAACTTCCTAGCTCAAAAACTGAGACTTCATAGCAGCACAGTCGCTTAACCAATACCGCACAACGTTTAGAATAGCATCCGCATCAGAAGACATATATTAGCCGGTATCTTAGGGAGAAAGCCAATTTACGCACCACCTCAGTTCTATCGTTACTAAAAAATATTGTTTTGCTTTACAAAACGCCGGTATGACGCCATTGTGTGAACAATGCCCCACTTATTTAAACTTGTAGAAGTTTCAATCCCACGCGGTCACGCTTTTGCAATGAATCACGTACTATTCTTCATAATACCTGCAGTATTACTTCCTAAATGCGTGGGACCCACATCAGCCATGTCCTCAGATATATGAAATGTTGTTTCTTTCTCCTTATAGTCAGTTGCGGTATTTCTGTAAACGAAAAACTAAACAATAAACATTATTAGACATGCATTTTAGGGAACTTATGGAATGGGTATTGTCTTGACGTCACAAATGCCTGTTTTTGATGTTAGTTTCGTTCTTCCCCGGCTTTTTCGCGCAATAGAAGTTTCTTGTCTCACAAGGCGTAGTCAGTAATGTCTCCTCACATTCATTTTGCTCTTTTCTCTAACTAAGGCCCTGCTTCCCACGTCTTCGTCTCAAAGCTAGCCTAAACACACGTTTTGGTGGCTTTCGGTCACGGTTGACTCACTTGCAGCGTGTATTACTGGTTAGCGCCATCCTAAGAAAGGCATCAATTGGAGACAACTTGTATTTGCTCTTCGATTAGAAAGGAATCTATTCACAAACGTACTTTTTTTGATTGAAGGAAGGTAAAGAGACCTAGGTAGAGAGTGTCCAAAAACAGACTAAACGAACAAGGCCCCTTTACCGTAGAGTACCGATCACATGACTTTCCCACATGAGTTCATTCTCATTACCATCTTAAGCCAATTGCTCTTTCTTTTTTTCAAGAAGTTTCTAACTATAAAGCCACGGCAGTTCACTCTCATGCTATTTTTACTCCCTGCTACCAATGTGAAGTACTCGAATTGCCAATGTAGTAAAAAGATACCCGCTTAGGTTTTAAAGGTCAAAACAAAATCGAGAAAGCTCAAGCCCATTCTTTCCACCAGAGGTCATAAGTCAAATTCTGGCACGTCGTACAGCCCACGCGATGAGGGAGCATGTCACGAAGCGCGACGTCTACGGCGATGCTCGCAGTGAGCAAAATGTAAAATTCAGAGAAACGTGGCTACGAAAAGAACGATGATCCATGGCAGCATGGGAAAAAGGCGCCTGGCCCTATAGCTTCCACACTCTTGAGCGCGTCCGTAACGCTCGGTCAAGGTACGAAGCACAGCTGTCATCGGGGCCTAGCTCTCCCCGAAATGGGTGCGGTAAACACGAGTTATGACCACTTACACTCGTAACACTTCCTAGTGTCACGAAACATATACCGTATCTCCACTCGTTTAGGGCGCACGCGTGCTTTAGGCTCTGTGGAGTTTACGGAAGGGAGGCTGCTTTATTTTTATAAACCGTTTGAAGATTACACGAGTTGTAACCAAGAAAAAAAAAACTTCTGGTCACCTAATTTACCAGCTCCCAACGTGGAAACTGACAGCAGGTCTTTAAGTTTCTTCTTAAAAGTAACGAACGTCTTTCTTTATCTTTACAGATAAAAGAAACGCGCGTACAGGTGAAGGGAATCACTTGTAGTTTTTTTTATGTAGCTCAAAAAAGCATTTACTTGAATATATTTTACCTCCTAAGCGAATAAAACTGTTGAAAATGAGCGGGCTATTTTTAAAGCTCTTCTTGCCCATCAATGCTACTGTGCAACATCGGTAGACAAAGCCGGATGTCATCGAGAGCCTGTTTTAGTAAACGGTGAAAGGGACTGTCGCATATCTGTACACGCGCGCTTGTGCGATACACTGTCACGCGGCCCATATCGCAACACCCTCGCCCACGATGTCAATAAAAGCGCTTGGCGCGCGGTGGGCCGGGGGCACTTTCCTTCGGCACTCTTGGTTATCGCTATGTTGCTGGCATGCGAATAAAGCATGTTTGAGTACTGGTGGCGTCTTTATACCCGGAAGCCCTGGAACACGACATAGTTCTTGGCGACGAAGATCTTGGGACCCTGGTTGACTGCCACAAGAAGACAAGTCAGCGAAACGATGTCGGCGCACTTGGGGCAAGTAGAACCATTCGTTGACTTTTCAGCAGATTGGGCTAGTTATGAAGAACGCCTCCAAGCGTTTTCACGTGCTAACAAAGCCTAGGAGGATCAGAAGGCTGATACCTTCATAAGCCGAGTAGGACCGAAAACGTACGCATTGTTGAAGTCGTTAACGCCTCCTGAGACTCCCGCAAAGAAGTCTTTTGAAGAACTTCTAAGCTTACTGCGAAACCACTTTCTTCCTAAACTGTCCATTATCGGCGAAAGGGCCACATTTCGCCGCCGCTCACAACTGCCGCAAGAGACAGTTACACAGTATGCCGCAGAGCTGCGTAGACTCGCGCAAACTTGTGAGTTCGGTACTTTTCTTGATCAAGCGTTAAAGGACAGATTCGTTTGTGGCTTGCTCCGGGCTGACATACAACGAAGTTTATTTGCAGAAGACAATCGGTTAAAGTTTCAGACAGCAGTTGATCGTGTGATATCCATTGAAGCTGCGATTCAAAGCGCATCTGCTACGCGCTCAACAGCACAGCAAGAATTTCAAGTGCACAAAGTTAAAAGCACTGGGGAAGCTTCTACGTCGTGTTATCGCTGCGGATCGGTGAAACACACCACCAGCTCTTTTGTCCGTATGCGAATGCCAAATGTTTTCATTGCAACAAAAAGGGCCACATCAAGAATGCTTGCCGGAGCAAACAGCTAAAAAAATAGAAAAGTAAAAATAAAAGGCATGTTAGTACCTTGAAACTGCCACGAAACAATTTGAAGATTGTAAAACCTGCTGCAAAGGCAAGACATAAACCAATCATGGCCGAGGTCGCTATTGACGGCGTACCAGTGAACATGGAACTCGATACAGGGGCTGCTGTATCTGTGATGTCTGTCTCACAGTTCCGTTCTCTTTTTCCCAGAGCTCATAGCTCATTTGCGCAGGACAAGTCTCGCCTTGAGAACCTACACAAATGAACCCGTGAAGCCCTGCGGAGTAGCATTTGTTGCTGTCCAGTACAACGCGCAGCGCCAACAGTTGCCTTTGTACGTGCTCCGCCAGGACGGCCAGCCACTGTTGGGGCGCAGTTGGCTACAACACCTCAAGCTGGACTGGACGCAAATACAAGGTCTTCCCCACATGCAGGTGGGAAATACGAATGGCTTTGACAGATCACCTAAACTAGAGTCCTTGCTAAACCACTATCAGGACCTGTTCAAGGACGAACTCGCCACAGTAAAGGGAGAAAAGGCTACCCTTTTCTTAAGGGGTGACGCGAAGCCAAGATTTTTCAAAGCCAGAAGCGTGCCTTTCGCGCTAAGAGCTACTGTCGAGCAGGAATTGTCAAAGCTCCAAGAGCTAGGTATAATTACACCCGTAACCACAAGCCCGTACGCAATGCCTGTCGTGCCAGTTGTTAAACGCGATGGTTCAGTCAGGCTGCGCGGTGATTACAAAGTCGCGCTAAAACCGATACTAGACATCGAAAGGTATCCGCTACCGAAAGCGGACGAGCTATTTGCCGCGCTGGCAGGCGGACAACATTTTTCAAAGATTGACCTAAGCAGAGCGTATCAGCAGGTCGACATGGACGACGAATCCAAACAATACCTTACGCTGAACACGCACAAGGGTCTGTTTCTGGTCAACCGCCTACCGTTTGGCGTTTCATCAGCTTCCGCAATATTTCAGCGTATTATGAATAACGCGCTGAAAGGACTAAACGGCGTAACTTGTTATCTCGATGACATACTGATCACGGGCCACACAGAAGCAGAACACTTGCTCAACCTGGAAGCTGTGCTGAAGAGGCTATCAGAACGCGGATTTCGCGTCAAACCTTCGAAATGCGATTTGGTTCGCAATGAACAGCAGTACTTGGGTCACGTCATCACAAAAAACGGTGTTCGCCCGACGGATGAAAAGTTGGTCGCAATCGCAAGTGCACCAGCTCCAACAGACAAACCGCAGCTGCAGTCAGTGTTAGGACTCGTAAATTACTATGGAAAGTTTGTTCCGAATCTGTCATTCATACTCTTTCCTTTGAACAAGCTCTTGAGTAAGGACGAACCTTGGCAGTGGAACGCCGCTTGTCAAAGTGCGTTTGCGCAAGTAAAAATACTGCTGTCGTCAAAGCCTATTCTGATTCACTAGGATCCCAGTTTTGCCATTGCAGTTGTCATGCGATGCTTCTTCCTACGGAATAGGCGCAGTTTTGTCACACGTTTTTCAAGGCCAAGTTCATCCAATAGCCTATGCTTCACGAACGTTAACAAAATCAGAACAAGGTTACAGTCAATTGGAGAAAGAAGCATTAGCGCTTGTTTTGGAGTCAAGAAGTTTCATTACTACGTTTACGCACGAAAGTTTGTGTTGCTCACAGATCACAAGCCACTTGAGACGATCTTTCGCCCGAAAACAGGCATTCCTGCTATCGCAGCTGCCAGACTGCAACGCTGGGCAGTCACGCTTTCTGCATATTAATTTTCGTTTCAGTATCACCCTTCAGCGCAGAACGTGAACACTGATTGCTTATCGCACCTTCCAATCCAGCAACCGGGAACAGACGGGGCAAAAGAAAATTTTCTGGTTTTGCGTTTGGACAGCATGCCCGTCTGCAGTAAACAGATCGCTGAGGAAACTGCACGGGATCCAGTGTTCCGTCAAGTAGTGCAGTACATCTTGTCAGGCTGGCCTGCTAAGGTATCTGGGAATCTGAAACCGTTTTTCTGCAGGAAACTAGAGCTTTCTTTATATCAAGGTTGTGTCATGCTGGGAATGCGTGTGGTGGTACCAGAAAAATTCTGTAAATTTGTCCTAGATGAATTACATGAGGGGCATCCGGGAGTGGTGCGCACAAAAGAGCTTGCAAGAAGCTATGTGTGGTGGCCAAATATCGATCATGACATAGAGATATGTGTCGCCTCTTGTCACGCGTGCGCAGAGACGCGCAGTTTGCCAGTGCGAGCGCCTCTCCATCCATGGTCCTGGCCGATGCGTCCTTGCAACGCCTACATATGGACTTTGCAGTTCCAATAAAAGGTATATCATACTTAGTAGTATTTGACGCCCATTCCAAGTGGCGAGAAGCATGTCCCATGACCACCACTGCTTCAGAGGCAACCATTGCTTGCATTCATGAACTTTTCTGCTGATTTGGATTTCCAGAAACACTCGTGTCTGACAACGGAAGCCAGTTCATTTCTGCAGAGTTCCAAGCCTACCTCAAGCACAGGGGCATCCGGCACGTAAGAACCACAACGTATCACCCAAGTAGCAACGGACTGGCTGAACGTTTTGTTCAGACTTTGAAGTCAGCGCTCCGCAAGACCAGTCCGAGGAGCGCCAATGAGGAGTTAGCCGACTTCCTTCTGGCGTATCGTAATACGCCTCATGCGACAGGGGAGGCTCCTTCCACATTGCTCCTGGGGAGACGCCTGCGGACCAGACTAGACCTGTTACGACCAGTGGTCGAAAACAGAGTGCGGCAGCGCCAGTTCGACCAGACAAGGAGTCACCCATGTCGCAACAACGTCATCGCTGTTGGTGATGCCGTTGGTGTGCGCAATGTCCAATCGGGACCAAAGTGGCTGTGTGCAACAGTTCTTGCCCGTACGGGACCAGTGTCATATCGGTTAAGTGTAGTGACTCCTCGTGGTGTGTTCCAGTGGGTGCGTCACCAAAATAACATCCGCAACGATAACACCGGCATCGCCATGGAGTTCGAACTACCCTTCAGTAAAAGGCAGCAAGAAGTTGCCACCCAGGTCTCGACCTGCGACTCATCACATGACGTCGACAGCTCGCTCACCGCACAAAGTGAACCGGTGGACACTGCAAACGCTCCTAGCGAACGTCGCTACCCGCAGACACAGCGTCGCCCACCTGATCGCTTTGTGCCGTAAACTTCTTGGACAATGCTTGGAGATCCAAATAAGTGTGGGGTGATGTCGCATATTTGTACACGCGCGCTTGTGCGATACACTGTCACGCGGCCCATATGGCAACACCCTCGCCCACGATGTGAATAAAAGCGCTTGGCGCGCGGTGGGCCGGGGGCACTTTCCTTCGGCACTCTTGGTTATTGCTGTTTCTGGCATGCGAATAAAGCATGTTTGAGTACTGGCGACGTCTTCATACCCGAAAGCCCTGGAACACGACAGGGACCGCAGACATTTTATAGAATTGCACATAGTTAAAATTAAAAGTAGATTAACAAGACTTCTTGATAGGTTCAGCCCTCATTCCTTAGTTCACATTTTTTTGGCAAAAAGGTTTGTACTTCAAAAATAAGACAAATACAAAAATGCCTCAAATATTTGGTTTGTGTTTATATTTTCTTCGGCTGCACTTTCTGACATCCGCCAGCAAAATTAATGCGTCCTGGGGAATACAGTACTACTTATTATTGAAAGGAATTGTTGGACAAAACGTTAACTGAAAAAAATAGCTAGTAAATCGATAATTTTAAAACAAATCACGTTCCTACAGCCCATGAGTGTTTTTTTTTTCGCACTAAATTGTACACAATGCCAAGCACATAAGCCACAACATCTCTTATTGCTAAATTGTTCTTGTTGTATTTTTTTATTGCATTTCTTTAGATTTGACAATAGTAGTGACAAAGCAATACATGTTGAAGTTTACATATATGTCATGTAAGCTGGCTTGTCTGTCACATTTACGAACACGTTGCTGCCAGACGTTAGCGTCCTCGAACGACGCATCTCATAAACGTAAGTCAATCCGGTGGCGATTCGCTAACGTGGCGTGCTTTCGGGCATTCCTCTCTAGTTAGCATTTCCAGGCCCACGTTTTACGGTAGCCCATGCATATTGGCCACGTCAGCGAACAACCTCCCATGCGCCTCATGTCCCAAAGGCATACGAAAGGGAATGGGAGGTCTCGTTTCATAAAGTGCAGTTGATCTTGGGGACGAGCCTTCTAAATGCTTTTCACCACCAAGCAATAGCTTGCGCTAATAGCCGTTGTGAAAATTTTTTTGTGCTTCAAAAAGGATTAAGGAACGCAAAAGAATATTTCGTTGTATACGTGACATGCGTGAGGTGCGGTTTTGTAGCAGCAGCAAGGACATGACTTGCACTTAGCACGCTTACTGAATAGATACACCGGGGCAGTCTAGGTAGTTTATTCTCCTTGAAAGGTATCTGCCTCATTTGTAGATCAAGAAGTTTCGCCTACTTTTTTATTGCTTCCTCTACAGCGAAGGAAATAGAAATCCGAAGAAAACGAGGTTGGCCATGAACGTTTCTGATGGGTTATCCTACGCCGGAATGTGGGTGTATTAATTATGATGATTAGATGAAGAGAAGGACTCGAAAAATTAAAATAGCGATAAGCTGACACATACGCATGGTGTTGCTTCACTTGTTTGAGTAGTTCACAAGTATTGTAGAATTAAAGCTGGTCAAGCAGTTTGCTAATAATTCTTACCAACATACCAATAGTATGTTACAATCACTTTGGTTTTTTTTCAGTGCTATTGTTACGTCATACAGTTTTCGCATTTCTGACAAAGCTCTCGGCTGAAACAGTGGTGCTATTTTTGTGCGGGGCCAACAGGTACTGTGCCAACAGCCAGAATGCCATTAAGTGCACTATCGAAGCTACATATCACTTTCAAGACTTTCAGATACACAAAATTGCTATTAATATCTCCACAAAATTTGCAGAGTACATTCAATCCTTGGAGTTTTTACTCGTAAAAAGCGTTGCGTGGCGAGCGAACTGGGAATAGCCACACTAGACGAAATTTTGTGCGCGAAAATTTTACACTGAAACTTTCTTAAAGCAAAATACTCGAAAATTTGAAGTACGTTGTATTCGGCTATAGGAGAGCGATGACAGGGTTATACTAGCCCAGCTACCCACGTATTGTCAGTGTTCTGTCAGCTACAAGTGCTTTTTTTTCACCCATTAAACTACAGTATCTCATCTCTACAAAGAACCGCAGCTGATCGTAACTTCTAGAGCCCGCCCCTATGACGTGATTGATAATCATATCCTGGTTTCGGGGGTATATCCCATATAACATATTATAAATGTATTCTTCACAATAACAAACCATTTAACAAACAGTAGTTTAGTTGTGCTTAGAGAGTACTTTCGTTGGCCTAATACACTGAATCACGTTCACTTTTAGAACAAGAATGCTTACATAACTTTCTCATAACCTGATCACCAAGGAGACGAAAATACTCCAATTTCCAAACCCCAAAACACTATTTTTCTTGTATCACCTACAGTGCACCTCCAACTTCAATTTATTTACTTCTACGAGAACGACGAAACAAAAGAATGACTGAGCAGGGCACGGGAAATTTGCCGATGGATTTTCTGACGGTAGACACAAATGTGACCTTGGTGGTGTACCAGGAACGAAATCTGTTGGATAGAGTCAGTTAGGCTGCTGCCGTGAGCCATGTCGTCGACACACTTACAATGCACCTTGGTGTGTGCTGAGCGCTACGGCGGCCTAAATTACTTTCCTCGTTTAGTAATCCCAACGTAGATCTTCACGTGGCTCTTGACTTGTGCAAACGGCAACTGTCCTCGCTTTCTCGTTAACCTGAGTAGCAATTAAGAGCGAAAACCACGACACAATGTCCTCACGACATACAAGTGCTCATTAGCTAAGCGCTAACTTGTAGTCGGTGCATTTCTAATTCAGTGTTCGGCCGCTGTGCTTTCTTGCTTTTATACAATCAGCCAGCGCCCCGCCATACTGGTGTAGTAGCTAAGTTGCTGACCCGCAGATCGCGGGATCGAATCCCGGCTGCGGCAGCTGCGTTTCCGATGGAGGCGGAAATGATGCAGGCCTGTGTGCTCAGATTTGGATGCACGGTAAAGTACCCCAGCTGGTCGAAATTTCTGGAGCCCTCCACTACGGCGTCTCTCATAATCATACGATGGTTTTGGGTTGTTAAACCCTACATATCAACCAATCAACAATCAGCCAGCGTACTACTGAAATCCGTGCACTTGTTGCGGTCTCTTGTTTAGGACAGCAAATTTGTGCTTCATCTTGACCTAAATGCGAAATGAAAATAAATAAAGTAGGCATTAGTAAGTAATGTGAACTTCAGTGCTTGTGCCGGCTCCGAATCGACTTGTTATGACTGGCTGTAGCTTCCGCAATGAGTACAGCCAGCGTTTCACCAAGACATTTGCCTGTCCATCAAGCTACGAAGTTCGGTCGGCAGAAGTACGCCTAGTAATTACCTTTACAATTCTTGCCCAGCCAAAACCATCCTTGCAGTCAGAGCGTCATGAAAATGAGCTAGTCAGGATATAGCAAAAGTTTGATATAAGAACTTCATGAAGCACGTGACTAAAGGCGACCTTGTTTAATTGATATTTGGGGTTTAACGACCCAAAACCACCATATGAATATGAGAGACGCCGTAGTGGAGGGCTCCGGAAATTTTGACCGCCTGGGGTTCTTTAACGCGCACCTAAATCTGAGCACACGGGCCTACAACATTCCCGCCTCCATCGGAAATGCAGCCGCCGCAGCCGGGATTCAGATGTCTTTGAAGAATATCTCAAGTGCTGGGAAGATATGTTCTGCTAGTGCATTGTTTTTTTTCACCTTCGGTGTATTGTTCTCCCTCTCCCCCTTTCACTGGTATTATACAACTACTACAATTCACACGGCGTTTCTTCTATGAGTTCGGCACTAAGAATCTAAGTGTTAGCTCTAAACCACAGGAAACAAGTAGTGAAGCACCGAAAACCTATTTTTCTGATATATTGAAATCCACCCCGGTGAAAGAAAAATTATTGCCACAAAATAACATGCTTCATAAAAACCACCATTTTAAAGGATTCAAGACGAGAACTGGCGCATTCAGCATAATATGGCCGATGGCAAAGGATTCAAGAAATCTTAGTATTCGCCATAAAATTAATTCTGACTTAGTTATGCATTTTTGAACCCCCGCTGGCGCTCGTGTACCCTGGCCCAATCGTTGGTTTAACGTCTCGTTTATCAGGCTACCGAAGCCCATCTAAGAGGGCACGCTGAAACAAGTGGGTTCTTGATATCTGGTTCCCCTGAAACCGCAACAATACCAGATGCTCGCTGTCATCCAACACAGCACCACCCTCCCTTTAGAGAGGGCGGTGGTGTTTGCATCTAAAGCTCATCGCTTAAGCGATGAGCTTTAGATGCGAAGCGGCTATTTGACTAGTCTGTGTAACGCTGTTCGTTAGTGCACATAACCTCTTGCCGCAGGTTTTGGAGCGGTGCCGAGTAGGTCAAGGAGCAGGTGTGCTTTGACGTCAATCTCTCTCTCGTCTGCAACAGCTGCTGAATCTTCCACCCACTCGCAACACGATTCCCTCCCGCTTCACCCTCTTCCGCGCCCGCAATGCTCCACCGCACGTCGCGGGGAAAAACTAGGCAGATTTGGCTGTGCATCAGCAGCAGCCGTGCGGACGCGGCCTGCCATTGCAAATGGCTAAGAGGCTACGTCCACATGGCTGCTGGAGACACATGACGAAATCTGTCTACTCTTTAAACTTGTTTATTTGCCATGAAACTTTCACGATACCCAACACACTTGCCGTGGCCTTGCATTTCAAACAAACGTTTACTTGATTAAACACTACATTGCGATTCGCTTCAAACCGTTCTGCCTGCACCCGCGTCGCCGCCCATTTCAACTGGGTCAATGCCGTGCGCACCGCTGCTGCTTGTCATCGAAACATGCAGAGTACCCTTCGGGGAGATGGTTCGTAGTTTAATGCAACAAGCTTTCTTTATCGAGGAGTCATCATAAAGAAGAACAAACTGACATGCGCAGATCAGGTTTGCAAATAATTGTTCCAGGTTTTAGGCCCCCAGTGTTTCACCTAATAGCCCCCGCTCAACCTTGCGTCCCCAGTCTCACTACCATCGAGAGTCAATAAAGTTTATTGCGCCTTTCAGCGAACTCAATCACATATTTTCGCTTATTATCTACTGAGGCTGTTGTATATTTTAGTAGGTAAAGTTACAATTTATAAGCATGCGATATAGCACCTGAGTTGATGCACTACTATTGCTTTTTGTTTTTAGAAGACCTTGTGAGTGTTTCCTAATCTGAAAGCATGGAGTCGACCGCTTATATTTGTAAGAAAAACAAGAGGATCACTGGCTCATCCTTTCGCAAAAATAAAACTTAATCATGCTCAATATAAAAAAAGCTTTAAAGTTTTTGTATATAACATAAAAACACTAAATCAGAACACGTAGTCAAAGAAAGAACTGATCAAACAATTCATGACTGATGGCGCGTTTTTTTTTGTGAAGCTTGCAGCAGCGCATCATGGGATATTTATATTGGTGCTATGAAAGTGAGGTAATGCATTCCTCGTTCTCTGGGGATCACGTGTTCACTTCCCAATATTGAACTTGGTATTACTTGACAAGGTAAGCACGCACTGTGAATAGAAGCGAGGGATGAAGCGCAACGCTGAAAGAAAAGTAAATCTGATGGCCGCTGGCGTTGTTTTGAAGTACAAACAGAGCGTCCGGACACTCTGTTTGCATTTGTTGTCGCTCATGCATGTATTCTGCCTGTAGCGTTACAGATTTATCGCAATCACGTTGTGTGATGAGCATGTACGCAAATATTTTGCAAAAACTTCCATATCCGCTCTCAAAACAAGAGTTTTTCCCGAGGATTCGTATACCATATTTTCACAATTCATATGAATTATAGGAGAAATACACACTTCAAACCTTTGTATGCGATCATTAGGCCAGCTGCAATGCAAGCTTGCTTGACTCAAACATATGAATTTGACCCGATCGCACTGATATACAACATCACGAATTGCAGTAACCTTGATGCCTATGTTATATCACAACCCGCAGGGCGCGGGTTCGAATCCCGGCTGCGGCGGCTGCATTTCCGATGGAGGCGGAAATGTTGTAGGCCCGTGTGCTCAGATTTGGGTGCACGTTAAAGAACCCCAGGTGGTCTAAATTTCCGGAGCCCTCCACTACGGCGTCTCTCATAATCATATAGTGGTTTTGGGACGTTAAACCCCACATATCAATCAATCAATCAATCAATGTTATATCACAACTGCGACACTTAGAATGCCAGATGTTTAGTAGCAGTTGTGGCAACAATTCAGAAAAATATTGTGAAAACAAAAGAAGGCAGACAAAACCTACAGGTATAGGCAAAGGAGTTTCGTTTTTGCATTTTGATTATGCAATTCATGAAAGAAACACACTTTTTTGCTGACTGACATGAGACCAACCAAGCTAAAATATGTAAAGAAGCATAAGAAATTGCCGTAAAAGAATATCTGATAATGAGCGGAATAAAACACAAATAAACGTGCATAATTTACACAGTTATACAGTTACCCTGAAACTGCACGCAAAGGAATTGTTTGCTTTTTTCTTCATTCTGCACATTGAATATGGCATTTTGGTTTTGGGCAGAGATCCTTGTGACGGCTTCGGTATGGCATATAGGTGAAATAACAGACGAAGTTGTATAGCAGCCACTGTTGTAGAACATTTTAAATAACTAGTCTGTTAAGAATTACTGTTTTTTATTAGTTGATAGGACTATATCGTGCAGATAAAACCTCCAAGCATGTAAATTTTCTAAGGAGCAGCTGAGGCTCCACAAATGAGATAACACAATTGCTTCTCTGTGTTCTCAATAGGTGACATCTACATCATTACATTATATTCTCCTTCTCTTATCGTAATTATGCGGGCATTTTTTTCACATCTTCTGAGGGGAAGTTTCCAATTTGCTTCAATGAGCCCCTTCATTATTAGGGAACGGTTTTTTAAGTCAGGTACATGTGAGTAGCTGTATGTCCTACATTCGATATACTTTCAAATATGATGCCGATACTGCTTGAGAGGTCGAATATAGGCATACCTTCAAGATATGAACGCTAAATGTAGAGCATCGCATTATGCCTTCCTGTGTCGCCCCGTAGTTATACAGATAATTACACAAAAGATTTCTCAACAAGCACACGTGTGTTTTGGGAAAATCTCAGCTGCCAGATACTTATAAAAATCGATGCTGCTGCTTGGATAAGTTTACGTAATCAAAATACAGAGAACATTCTCATCAACTTCGGAAACTCGCTAGTGATGTGGTGGTGACGTATTTTAAAATGGTGAGACCTGTACATTTATACTCAACTAAGCCCTTACCTATTTTTTCTGGTGATAACGTTAAGCACAGTGGCATGGCAACTTTTGCTGTCTTCAGTGTATGAATCTTCAATGACATCTCACCCAAATTCGCTTGGTTTCCTCGAACGATTCTATTCAATCCGGCCGATATACAATCATCAACACTGGCGTACATATGATTCTATTACCTATAGCTACAGGTGTGAATCCGCATGGGTTTTTCGAAAAGTCTACAGTGGCAGGAAGAATGCTGCCGATTCACGTGAGACTTCTGCTTAGTTGGTGAACAGACATCGACAGCGCCATATTTTCTTACGGACCCATGAGCCTTCTCTACCTTTACAGACTATACGCGTTCGCCAAGCTGTATCCGCGCTCTCCTTACGTATTTTCTGGAGTATT
This sequence comes from Rhipicephalus microplus, assembly GCF_043290135.1. Lineage (NCBI taxonomy): Eukaryota > Metazoa > Arthropoda > Arachnida > Ixodida > Ixodidae > Rhipicephalus > Rhipicephalus microplus. The sequence goes on from NW_027464931.1 coordinate 21,498, forward strand.
CTTTTTTTTTGCCAGACGAAACACTTTTTATGCCAGTTACCTGGCTTTCAAACAATTGTCAACATTCGTAATACTATGAAGTTTGCCCACTGCTAGAAGAACAAAAGCGTAGTATTAAAAGCAATGTAAAAGAATGCCGGGATGAATTATTCGAACATTGTTCCACGGTCCCAGGTTGACCCGTTGTTTAACAATCTCACTACGCAGAAGCACGCATTGCACGAAAGAAAGCGATCTATCTAATTGGTGGAATGCTTTAGTCAGTGACATGTCTTTAATGAGCGCGTACATGATGTCGAAACGTATTACTTTCTCGGGTATCGTATCTATTACACCTTTTGGAACACCCAATTCTTCGCTGCTGCCGAGGTTTTACTTAATGCGAGATTGTGTCCAGAGCCCTGCATGGGTTAGAAGTAGGGATGCCCGCCATCTCATTCTACGAATAGCCAATTGAGCATGAAAGGCTCCCATATTTTGGGTGAATATCGTACACTTGGTAGATGTTACAAACGAGGTAGCAATGGACAGGACCCGAAGGAATTGCAGGCACGATAAACAGTCTACAAAACATGATACACTGCCATGCATTAGGGAGAAGAAAGGTGTATGTATACACACGCGAACATACATACGCACCTGCGAACATACATAACGTATGGTTGTACACCCACTCCCCCCTAATAAAAGTCTTTGGCTACACTCTTGTATTTATTCATTTATTTCTATAACTTGCTTTCTTATTCTTCCTACGATATATTTTGCTCTCTCTCTACTCATTTCTTTGAACGTCACGCTTAGTTCCCGTTCTCCCCCTAGTTGCTCAATACTATACAAGGCTTTGCTATGCTATGCACTGCTATGAGGCCTCGACAGCTGGTTAGCAAGGTTGGTTGTTAGTTGGTGAAGCCTTTACCAATTGATTCAGTAATCGCATTGGTAAGGCTGACTCCCTCAACTTTGATATCTGCAATTTCGTAAAAGCTTGACCATATCCATTGATATAGTCCCAACTTTCATAAACATTACCAGACTGTCCAGTGTGCCTTAAGAAGACTGAATGACCAACTCTTTACTCTGAAGAACATATTGGTTCGGTTGCCGTTAAGTACATCAGCCCGGGAGGCCACACGAGCCCTTCGACAGTTCTTGATGGCAATGTCACTCAGTGACCACCTGTGAGACCCTGCACTGTGTGTGTGGTGTGTGCGTTGTGTGCAATGTCCATCTACCCTTCTCTCTCTCTTTTACTCTCCCATACTCTTCTCCCCAAGTTTAAAATAGCAAATTGATCTCAGTGTAGTTAAGCTCCTTCCCTTTCTTGCATTCTTTCTCTCTATATCGCCTTCGAATCGAGGGTATCCAGGTGCGGGTACCCGCCCATGAATAATTTCTTTCGTTTTTTTAGATGCCCTTATTTCTTTCTCTCTGTACTCGTTCACTGACCCATCGTTTTCTGGGAGCAAAGCAACAGACAATAGAGAGGAGATTGAGAGGGCACGCCTGTTACTTAGAACGATGATTCCTGCTACCGACAGACGAAAACAACAAGCTCAAATAGATTAGCAGTCAGAAATTATTTCATCATTACTATATGTTATATGAAGATTTTGTTATTTCACCACTGTAGCCGCATGATGACAACTCCGCCCAAATATTCAGCTACTTTTCAACAACCCTGACATACGGTGTATTGTCATTTCTACACAAGTCATTAAACCCTAACAATGGATTCAAAATACTTTTCTAGGGAACATTTTGATGACTGCACAGTATGAAGGTCGGAAACTTTCGATACACATGATCAGTTAATGGCGGCTATTTTTCGTACAACTTACTATAGACCTATGGTATACTGCTAGCCCTTTTTTATCTTGCCAGGTATTTTATACCTTAAAGAGTTCAGAAGGACTGTGCCTGTTTGCACTCTTTTTCTTATCTTTCCTTCTCTTCCTCATGTTTGGTTCATTTTAATGACGCTGTGAACTAGTTGCGTGGCAATTTCATTGTAGTATTTCTTCCATCTGTATTCATTTTTTATCATAAAACCGTCGTCTTCATTTTTAAGAACAACACCTTGTGTTATTGCGCAAAAAATACCAAAAGTCAATAAAGGGAATCAATCGGACTTCGGGGGGGGGGGGAATTAACAACAAGAGGAAAGGCAGGGAGGTTAACCAGGCACATGACCGGTTTGCTACCCTACGCTGGGGGAATAAAAAGGGGGCATAAAGATGAGAGAGAGGGGGAAGAGAAGAGAAAGAGAGAGAGAGAGAGAGAAAAAAAATTAGGATTGTCAGTCAATCGGCTGGCGCGTATGCAGCGGTGGCACTACACAAAAGTTAAAGGTGGTCACATAGGCATGTAGTCCTCAAAAAGAACAAGACAGCTTTGACTGCTTTTTGAGCCAACGTAAGGCGATGACGATGTTCCAGTAGCATCTGCACAGAGAGTGGCCGATCGTCCAATTGTCGTAATGCGTCCGAAAGCTTCTGTCTTTCAGAGGCAAATCGAGAGCAATGGTATATCAGATGGTCGATGTCTTCTTTGGTGCAGCAGACGTCGCATTCCGCACTGTCGGTAAATTCGATGAGGGCTCTATATGCTTTTGTGAAGGCAACCCCCAACCAAAGGCGACAAAGAAGTGAAGCTTCACGTCGACGAAGTCCGGATGGAGGTCGAAGTTGCAGTCGAGGGTTTATTTGGTGTAGTCTCGTATGTATTATGCTTGGGGTGTTCCACTCCTGCAGACTCAGACTACGTGCCAGGTGACGAAGTTGCTTTGCAGCGTCGGTTCTTGACAAAGGAATTGGAAGGGTGTGTTCTTCCTGGTGCGATGTGCGAGCCGCGTTGTCGGCGGAATCATTGCCACTGATCCCACAATGGCCAGGAAGCCACTGAAACTTGACCTCGTGGCCTGTTTCTGTGACGTGGTGAACAAGCTTGACAACTTCGTAAGTTAATTGTTCATGGCAACTTCGTCGAAGGACTGACTGCATGCTCTGTAGGGCTGGTTTTGAGTCGGAAAACACAGCCCATTTACTCGATCTTTGGGATTTGGTGTACTCTAGGGCGCCACGCAAAGCCGCAAGTTCTGCCGCTGTGGACGTAGTGACATGTGACAGTTTGATTCGCAGAGTGATTCCTCTTGCTGGAATCACCACCGCACCACCAGAACCAGACGTTGTGGTTGAACCATCGGTGTATATGTGCACGTGCATCGGTGTATATAGCATCTTGCCTGAGGTACGTACGCATCGTTTCAATGGTGATGTGCGTCATGATCGAGTAGTCCTGTGCAATGGATATTGTTTCAGCTGTTGATGCGCAGCGGGGTAAACCAAGGCATATCCTACGCGCTTGGGCTTGAATATTTTGGATTGTGCGCAGGTTCGTTTTGCACGTGTTAGATATAACAGGTAGGCTATACCGCAGGAATCCAGTAAATAATACCTTGTACAGCTGTAACATAGACTCGACAGAGATTCCCCAACTTTTCCCAGCAAGAAACCTGAATAAGTGACAAATGGCAGTCAGCCGCTTTTTCACGTAGTTTACGTGGGGTGTCCAAGACAGGTTTCGGTCGATTACGACTCCCAAGAACCTGTGGCTCCGGCTGCCTGACACCAACTGCCCGTTAATTGATATGCCGTAAACGGACATTGGTTTTCTGGTGAAAGCCACGACTGCACACTTCTCACTTGCGATTTCAAGCCCTTGTGTGCGTAAGTGGTACGATGTCACTGATGCTGCCTTCTGAAGTCGAGCGCGAAGTTGAAGTCGAGTCACACCTGATGTCCACACACAGATGTCATCAGCATAAATGGAAAGTCGTACACTGCTTGGTTGCTTGCCAACTAGTTCAATGAGTGTTAGGTTGAACAGTTTCGGGCTTAGCACTCCGCCTTGCGGGACTCCTCGGCTGCAGTAATACTCGGGTGTCGGGCCATTCTCTGTCTGCACGTGAAATGATCTATTCTGTAGGTAGCTCTGAACCCACGTGTATATCCTGCCACCGAGTCCCACTCCTTTTAGTGCGCTGAGAATGGCTTCGTGGGTGACATTGTTGTATGCCCCGTTAACGTCAAGAAACAGAGCAGCAGATAACCGTTTGCAGGCCTTGTGGTGTTCTACATATGTCACCAAGTCAACTACATTGTGAATTGACGAGCGGCCTCTTCGGAACCCGGACATGGCATCTGGATATATTTCGTAGAACTCTAAGTACCATTCCAGACGTGTTAGAATCATCCTTTCCATTACTTTTCCCACACAGCTCGCGAGGGCAATCGGGCGGTAGGAGGAAATGTCCAAGGGTGACTTGCCGGCTTTCAGAAGTGGAATCAGGCGACTTGACTTCCATTCCTGTGGAACCATGCCAGTTTGCCAGGAGTCATTGTACAGCTGCAAGAGTGCCTGCCGAGCTTGATCTCCTAAGTGACACAGAGCGCGGTAAGTGATGCCGTCAGGTCCTGACGCTGAAGAACGTCAACACAAAGCAAGCGCAGCCTTTAGTTCGTCTATTGAAAACAAAATCTCCATTCGGGATCACGTGAGGATACAGAAAAGTCGAGCGTCTTTTTCCCAGTTGAATTTTAGCCGCAGGCAATCCTTTGACAGAAAGAATCTGCGACATCAATCTCTTCGCAGCGTAAGTGAAGTGCCAGAGATTTTAATGAGTGGCGCTGAGTAATGGTTGTACGAAGACCCCGGACAGTTCTCCAGATTAGTGACAGAGGCTTTCTGGGATCCAAAGAATCGCAAAAAGATACCAATTGTTGCTTGTCCAACTTGTCCGTGTAACGCTGTATTTTCTTTTGTGTGCGTCTGGCCACTCTCAGATCATCAAGTGACCTCATGCGTCTATAACGTCGTTCTGCACGACGACGAATCGCTCGGAGTTTCTCGAGATCAATGTCCATATGAGTGCGAGATGAGCTCACCGGAAGCGAACGCGTCGTTGACTGTAGGGCACTCTTTATTGCGTCCTCTAGGTTGAAAGGTGAGGCGCCAACATAGTCTTCCATGATTAACTTGTATTTTTGCCAATCAGTGCACTGGACGGCTCTGGAGAGCTTGAGACTTGGAAAGCCGCCAATCTTCAGGTATGTTGGGATGTGGTCACTACCCCTTGTTTCCAAATCCGAAAACCAGTGCACTCTGCGTGTGAACGAGCGTGAGACGAAAGTGAGGTCCAGGCAACTGCTATAGGCCGATCCGCGCAGATATGTAGGGCTGCCGTCATACACGAGGATAAATTCACATTCAGAAGCGAAAGACACTAACTGTCTACCTCTAGTGTTGACCCTGGAGCTTCCCCATAAGTAATGGTGGGCATTGAAGTCACCAGTTATCACCCATGGCTGGAAAGTTGAATTCAAAATTCCGCGCAAGCGCTCACGGTCTAGACGACTTGAAGGATGTAAGTAGGCTCCGATGATGGTGAATGTGGTCTTCTTCGGGAATGGCTAAGTACGTGTATCAGGAGACAAAGCCCGGCCATCCTATATCAGTTTTTCTATTTGGTAGCAACGGCCAAGCAATTTGCTAGTATCAATTACATATATCTTCAGAAACTAGAATCTTTGAAGCTGCAGTTCCCTGCCTCAAGCCAACGATATATGAACAGAACCCATCGAAAAGACCACGTTGACCGAATTCTTCGCAGAAAGTAAGTATTGCAGGAAGATGCGATGCAGAAGCCATAATCAGCCCGAGAAACACAAAGCATATTTTCGTCTAGGCAGAAATCGGAAAAATGCAATAAAAGCGACGGAAGGCGGAAGTCCTTGTTTCGAGGCATTTGTTTGCCGTAAATGACGTATGAGAAATGGCGTAGAAAACGGTGGAACAGCCAGGGCACCGACCACCCACCACGTCCCCTTATTTCGCTTTTTGGAATAGTTGATGTTTTTCCGTATACGCTAGACTCTTATTGCCACTTCGCCTCTCGTGCTTAGTTGGTAGACTTTGTTTTTCATGTATTGTGTAAAAGCTTATGCGCTTGCTGGACGCGTTGTCCTAATCCTGCAATGTGCACGAAAACGCGAACGTAGAAATATCTCGTGTTAACGCATTCATGAAAGTAGAATTTCAATGCCGAATTCGCAGTCTCTTTGACGTTTGTTTGTTTTTGCGTAGGTGCATAGATGAGTGTCTGTGGGAGTGCATTTATTTATGCTTTGCGCGTGCTTTCGATCATGTGTGCAATGTTCATCCGTGCTCGAGTTTGTGGGAATCACTTCTATATATCCATGTTACCCTCAAAAATATATAGGCTCTTTTTTCATAGTCCTAGTGCCTTCTTTATAAATATTATGAGTTTCATAAGCTGGTCACCGATCAAACGCCTTTAAGTATGTTGCTAAAACTACAATGTTTATTATGTTGCTGGAAACAATATTGTTGGAATGGGGTGCAACGTGATCGAGCGCGGTTTGTAAAGTAGCTCATAGCTTCCGTGAAAAGCTTACTAAAAAAATGTCCATATGAAAATTGATGACTATAAACTATTCGTTCGCTTAAGCCGCATGAACGTAAAATATTTGCAGTGGTTTCCACGCTGCGCATAGAAAAAAGCACTATCTTTAATTTATGGTCATACCACTCCAGGCTGTCAAGTGTTTTAGACAATATTCTATAGCACATAAGAAACTCATGCCGAGTTATTTAGTCTTTTGTGAAGAGAGTGGTGTTTTTTCGAAATCTTCTGCTATTATAGACATTACAATGCTGTCTATGTGCCAGTCTTCACAACTTAACAAGTACAAATTCCATCACAAAATAATTTGATAATGTTATGATTGTGACATCTTGAACGAGGACCTAAACAACCACTCTTGCTTTCGAGCACTGATATCACCATGAATAATCCTAAACAAGTGCTGGCATTAATGTGACTGCAGTGCCTTGCTTCCGGGCATTTTGTGCTGCAATGCTGAAATGACACTGAGAGCAGCCAAGCATCTTTCCGCAGTTCTGTTCACTGCCATTCATGTCACGGAGACTGTGTTACAGGGTTTAAAAACAAGGTAAGAAAGACGTGTTCTGTATTGACAGCCTCTAGCACTTTATTAATAACGTGACTTGTAGTGTTGCAAGAAACACTTCGCTTGCATTAAGCAGTCGTGTGCTGGTAAAATCTCACTTTTTTTGCCGAAGCAGTAATCTTCTTTTTGCTGAATAAAGTTATACAATAACCCACATCAAGGAACAAATTTTTACAGTATTAAAAATAAATAAACTAGACCTAAGTTAATCTGCTTGGTGACAGCTGATAGCGTACATTTTCTCTTTGAAGAGCCCTGTATTACACACAGCAAAACAAAAAAAACTAAGATAGATATTTGTATATATAGCAGTAGCCTAAACTTGCCAGTGATTACTATCATAAAATATTTACGCTCAACGACACTGGAGGCAAGCAACAGGAAGGCTCATTGAATTGAATATATCTGTTTGTATGTGTGTACTAATTATCCATGCTTTCTGTTCTCTATTTTCGTTTTTTACAACTGTAAAACAGGCAAGACACATATAGTAGCTGCGAAAAAATAGCGCTAAAAGAATGGCGCTGTCTTCGAAAGCTCAAGCCTTTTCGAAGCCAGCTTGCCAGAGTGATACATTAGGAAGAAATAGGACGTGCAAAAGCCTTCCCGAGGGAATATGTACAGCGCAGGCTTATCAGATTATCATATTGGTCCTGGGCTCCTTTGTTTATTTGGTGCAGTGAAGAGACCTTTTCATCGACCGTTGCATGCCGAGACGGTGAAGACACCGTACCATTACCATAACCGAATGGAATGTACACGAAGATTGGGGTAATAAGGTAAACATAGAAACGCATAGAACACAAACGCAGCCACACGCCCAAAGCGTTAGAAAATATCTAGTGAGAACGTTTAAGAAAAACGCGAGATAGTTACGTTGTGTTCTTCAATGGATTTTCGTGTATACTGTGCAACGAATGATGCTGCCGGTATATAAGTTCTCGTACAAAATAAATGCCCGGATAGGACGTCCATTTGATGGGACACAAGAAGATCGATGAATGCGGCCGTCAATGTTCTCCTGCTACGAGGCCTTCTATTGATGTTCCAGCTGTCACTTTCACGGAGTTCTATCCCATCGTATCTCTGAAAGCGAAGACGAATGGCGTAGGCCGCAATTGTAGCAACGAAGTAAACACTGAGAGCAGGTCTACGCTAGACAAAGAAAGATAGGTTATTCGCAGTTATTGCTTCACCTTTGGCCCACCGCTTGTTCTCAAAACGCCATACGCACATGGTTACGGATATTTCCTCCACGCTCTTTAAAATATTTTTTGCAGGCACAGGGCAATGTTCAGACAAAACGAAGCACACCATTTTTTATCTTACCTCTAACATATTCAAAGTGCTTTATTGCGTTATGCTACTTTGAAGAGGCACTTTCTTGAACACGGGAAGTTCCTTGGACAAATCAAAACCACCCATTGTGCAAGGCTACATAAAGGAAATGTAATGCACAGACACTTTTGTACTGGTGCTACTCAAACATGGCACCAATAGCACTCATTATGTAAAGTGGCGTGAGTGAACATCATGACCAGTGAGCAAGAAACAATGTGCGTTGGTTACCTCACTGAATCTCTCTTGCATAGTGGTAAGCTTGGGCAGTGTAGTAAAAAAGTGTTGAAATATTCAATTAACTGTTGAGGTGTGGCTATCGTATGGGGTGAACAGCATGTGCCAAATGCAAGGAAAATTAAAGCTCGAAATAGCTGGACGGGATCGAAATGGAATCTATTGTGGTCCACCATCGCTTTAAGCAGGCAAGTCAAATTTTGTCTTTGCCACAATGGCGTGTGAGCTCAATATTTATAGCAGTAAACCTATCAAGTACAATAGATAGAATAAAGCTATCAATGTGAGTATTTCAGCCCATCGAAAAAAAACTCAATTAAACTTTCTGTTACTGTTTATATACTAAATGGCTTCGTTGTTGAGGCTGAAAGGAAGACTGCAGCACTGTAACAATACAGTGTGGTGTTGGTATTGTTTAGTCACTATCACTAAAGTTCATTGGAGAACCGTCGTATCTGAGCGTTCTGTAACTCGTTCACAATTTACATGTGCTTTTAAAGCCTGGCGCCCGTGTACACTTCTTTCACGCAGTATTACACGCTTCGAGCACACGGCGTTCATATACATTTTTAACCAGTTTAAAGAATTGGCGCCGCTTTGTGGTGGCACACCTGCTTGCCACGCAAAATGAGTGCATTGGCTACTCACTCACCGCAAGAATGCTTATCAATCGTTTTATCCACACATATCTTAATTTTTCACTCATAGAAATTACTCATTTTTCGCTCACAACAAACGACGCCAACATCAAAGCTTTTGAGAAGTGAGCTCTTTAAGTTCTCGGCATCAATAGCCTGCGGGGTTAAATGCAGTGGAACAAAAATGAACAGCCGTTTTATAAAATAGAATATTATTATTTGCTATCCATAGGAATGCAAAACAACTTTAAAAGATGGTGTGTATACTTCTCAAGAAGGTACAGATAATAAGCATCAGTTAATGTACGGCAGATTTAATTTTTCATTTGTTATTTATGTTTATGATCTTTTTCATTCCACTTATGATAATAGGCTAACCAGAAAAGTCACCGTGTTCGCAAATCAGGCTAACCACAACTCTTCCCATGTTCACAAATTGAGTGGGCCATACACGAGTGCGCGGGTCGTCGTTTAAGTCCAAGTACGAAATGAACCCGGGGTGCTATTCTGGACATTGTCGAATTCTACCATGTTGGCAGATTCCGCCATTCATCGATTCTAATTGGCCAAGTAAGCTGCTACGACTTCTCTGATTGGCTTAAAATGCCGCCATTATGACATGTGACAATATGGCGGAATTATACAGTGTCCAAAATAGCACCCCGGGTTGATTTCGTGGCAAGGGGACGTTCCACCACGCGGTGACGCGTCTGGCTGTGAGTACAGTGAAAAAAACTTCCTCTGCTTGCAAATGGAGGGAAAGCAACCCTCAAACAGTCACGCTTTACAAAAACACACGCCTCCTGTAGACGTTCGTCACAATACAGGATAATATATCGCAGTAATATTGCGTGGTATAAGAGCTCGTTGCGATCATGGCATCCGACATTTTGATTGTCATAATGAATTCGTGGTTTGAAGCTCGTGACGTGCTATAAAACGCACAAACGCTACTGCGCCTATTTCCTAAAAGCTGTGTAGTAAGGTAACACCCCCCCCCCCCCCCACCTCAAAAAAAAAAAATGTTAACTCCAATTTCGACACCGAAAAGTTAAGTGCACTCTGAAGAACAAACATGTGGAAGAACGACGTACAAGTGCGTTCCAAGCGGATTAAAGGCTGCACTAACGTGCGCCGCCCGCCATTGGCCTAAGCAGTACACGCACGTGAAGCTTCCTTTTTCTCTAATGGCGTTTTTGATCATTTTTTTCTAGTTGAATGTACCTTTACCAAAGGAGAGTTGGATTGATTACAATAAAACGTTGCACGCATAGGCTGCAACGACTTTAAAACGATCTGAATTAACTAAATTGCTGGCTTTGCAAAAGTGAAGCTGTAAAGAGTTTGAACAGCATTAAGCACGCTCTCTGGCTTTTTGCATGTAGTAATGTCTTTCACAAAAGTTCCATAATGAATGTCCTATATCTTTAGTTTAGATATAACCAACAATGGTCTCTACAATAGCATGACTGCATATATTCCCTTTGGTGGTTGCATAGAAAAGGTACATTGTACAAGTAAAACCACATAAAAATTTGGGAGTGGGCTATAAGAAGGATAGACAACCTAGGCATAGAAAAGGCTTCTACGTGCTAAGCAGTGATATTATTTGTGTGCCACTGAAAGTTTCTGTGTATAGTGGCAGCAGTTTCTAAAATATTACGTAAAAACTGACATCCACCATTTACCCGCACATACACCCCTAATCAAGTCAGTCATCCTTAATGACTAGCGGTTATCCGGCCTACGCGCTACATGCCCGGCCAATGTCCACTTGTTCTTGATTTCAAATATGATATTCTTGACTCCAGTTCGTTCCCTGATCCACTCTACTCTCTTCTTATCTCTTAACGTTACATCTATAATTTTACTTTCCATTGTTGGCTTTGTCATCGTCAATTTAAGCTGAACCCTGTTTGTAAGCCTCCAGCTTTTGCTCCGTACCTAAGTACCAGAAAGATTCAGCTGTTAAATACCTTTCTCTTCAGTGATGCTGGCAATTTACCAGTCATGATTTGAGAGTGCTTGTTGAATGTGCTACAGCCCTTTCTTATTCTTCTAATTACTTCAATATCGTGGTTTGGCTCAGTGGTTTAACTCCGCGGAAAGCGGGTTAGGGGGGAGACTGAAAGTTAGATAGGCAGATGAGATTAGGAAGTTTGCGGGAATAAATTAGCATCAGCAAGCACAGAACCGAGTTAACTGAGGGATCATGGGAGATGCCTCTGTCCTGCAGCGTACTTGGGCTGATCATGATGATTATTATTATTATGATGATGATGATGATGGTGGTGGTGGTGGTGTGGTGATGATGATGATAATGACACCACTGATGCCACGTAGTGGGTGACAAGCAAGTTTGAAAAGGATTCATGCACTAAGTGTTTCATGTACGCACTAGGAACAGGATATCACTATCGGACGTATTTGATTATCATCAGCTGCAATTACATCACCAGAGTACTTCGCATGTTGCCTTACAGATGCGTAGTGGTTTCTTCGCTAACTCTAAAATTAAAAAAAAATAGGACGCAGTCGGAATAACCAATCATATTTGCAGTCACCATTATATGGTATTTTGAAACTGCACACGTTACACACTCGGTCGTCTTTCTATAACGCTGTTGAGGGATGCACCGATATCCGAAGCTTGATAGTTCTTGAAAAGTCGGTGCTCACAAGGCCTGATAAGCTATCGTGTTGTACTCTGGAACGCGAAGCTCTACCAGCCCAACTGTTTCTGTTTTACCTAATACGTCGCCATGCAACGTTCTTGCGTGCGTAAGAAAGGTGTGCATTTTCCATGTACTGACAACAGCGCTAGTAGGTACAAGGAATAGAAGACGGCTCTTGCCCATTGCGCCTTTTTCATGACATTTAGGTTTTCAAGTGGGAATTCGCCTGCTTGCGTCGCTCCTCCTATCCGCCTTGGAAACAAGCTACAGAACTTTATTCACGAATGCCTTTATAAACACAGGAAATGGAATTCTACGTTTATACCATGCCGCAAATCACTTTCCACTGTTGTACGAAGTGCGCTTTAAACTAGACTACATGCAGCGTGAGAAGATGTGTGAAATGTCCGCTCCCATGCTTCTCGCTTAAATTTCTTGCTCCTACACTTTGCGAGTAAAATACCCTGAAAACTTCAAAGCACACAAAAGAAAGTCTTCAATGCTACACGCCGGGGGTAATACCAGTCTCGCAGCTGAGAAATCACCGGAGCTTGAACGTCGACGAGGTGGAAACTATTTTGCTGTGTGCCTTCGGCCAGCAAGCTTGTACGTTTGCTTGCTCTCGTACAAGGCATTTTTTTTTCGCCATTTTTCTACCTTCATTTTTCAGCCTTGCGGATCGCCTATATAAGAGCTCACCAACTACTAGATGAAAGTTTTCTCGATGTATTCAAGCTTCGTTTGCCCCTAAGCACGTCTCGACAGATATGATGAGACGCGTTTCAGTGATGTCCCCTATATTTCTCTCATTTTTCATAAGTTTTTTTTTTTCACCTCTAATGTGACTATGACAGTGTCGATGGTTAATTTTGTGCGTGTTGCTCATGTTATTTTGGCGAAAGCAGATAAGTTGTATATTTTGTTGAATAATGCTTTGGAGGAGCGTTTTGCAACATTTGCACCACTTTCTTTTTTTTATTTATACACAAGAAAAACATTGCAAAGTGGGCTGCGTTATATCTGACTCTACCAACACCATAACATAGATACACAAAATCATGCAAAAGAGCAACCAAAACAATAACAGAATACACAAGAAGCCAGGCTCGTGCATAACACGAGCCTGGCTTCTTCCCTTCCTACCGTTTCCCTTCCTACCGTTTCATATATAAAATTTGTTGAGATGATTTATTGCCCGACATTGCACCTTTATACGATCTTCATGCGAAGGATTTTCAAGCAACAGCGTGACTCCATAGTGGAATACTACTCAGCCACGCAAAAGTCCTGTGTTCAAATAACGTCAGACTGTTACTTACTTTTAAAGACGATGGTCATTTTAGGGATACTTCAACGCAGAGATTGCAGTCTTTATTTTTGTTTTTTTTGTCTGTCAATCGTTTCAACCATCGAGCGAAAGCTTAACTTCTTGCTGCACGACCACCCATCTGGATCTCCTGGCAGCGTGCATTGTTGTGGACATTGTCAATCAAAAACAAATCTTACGCATTAGTTCATTTGCATTGTCATTACGTGAGTGTTATATAGCCTGTGTCCTCATATAGAAATTGCATGGATACGTAATTCTAAAGACCGCAATGTATATTACGCTGCGCTGACAATGCCGTGCTACGAATGAAAAAGCGCGTTTTTGAATACGACACGGTGCTGCCCCATACCAGTTGCTCTGCGTTTTATAATTTCTTTTCTCTACACTACTGGCAGATGGCGTTGGTATCTCACGAAGGCCCTCCAGACAGACGACTATGGTCTTTCGACATCCTTTGCAGCGAAGCAAGCAGATGAAAGGCCTATTTTAGGGGCAAAGCTCCTTATGCCGAGGCTCGTACGTCCGCGTTCTATGTAGTAGTAGTGTTAGTAGTAGTAGTAGTAGTAGTAGTAGTAGTAGTAGTAGTAGTAGTAGTAGTAGTAGTAGTAGTAGTAGTAGTAGTAGTAGTAGTATAGTAGTAGTAGTAGTCGTAGTAGTAGTAGAGTAATTGATTGATATGTGGGGCTTAACGTCCCAAAACCACCATACGATTATGAGAGACGCCATATTGGAGGGCTCCGGGAATTTTGATCGCCTGGGGTTCTTGAACGTGCACCCAAATATGAGCATACGGGCCTACAACCTTAACGCCTCGATCAGAACTGCAGCCGCTGCAGCCGGGATTCGAGACTGCGACCCGCGGGTCTAATAGTAGTATGAGCAGTAGTAGAAGTAATAGTAGTAGTAGTAGGCGATGGGAGACCCACCTTAAGGTGACCCGTGTATTCGCCTTGTGACCCAGGATGGACACGTCTGGGGGTTACTGGTGGTGGGTCGGTGGGATAGGTGGTGGCCCTGATTTGGGTGTCTCGCACAGAACAGTGCACATGAATAGGACCTTGGTATTGTCAATGGCCATGGACACCGTGTCCCTGTCGATTTTTCGTTTAGTCCTTCGAATGTTCGCTGGAGGGTGGTACTTGTTCATGATGAATACATGATGAAAACATGCAAGATGGCGGCACTTGGAGTGTTCAGTAGATGAATGGACGAATTGACGGACAGCCAGCCATCCAGCCAGCCAGCCAGCCAGCCAGCCAGCCAGCCAGCCAGACAGACAGACAGACAGACAGACAGACAGACAGACAATGGGCGCACGGATGGACGCACGGATAAACGAATGCAAGAAAGGACGGTCATACAGATAGACGCACGGATGGGCGGACAGACAGATAGACCCAGAGACAGATGGATGAAGAGATGCACGCACGGGCGCACGCAAGGCCGGACAGATTGACGGCCGCATGGACAGGCAGATGCACGGATGCGTGGGTTGACTGACGGACGAATGGACGGTCGCATGGATGAATGCACGGCCGGACGGACGCATGGACGTCCTGACAGACGCTTCGCCCCACTCGTCATCAATCACTCCGTGAATATGCTGTGATATTTTTTTCTTTTTCCCAATTCACGCGATAGCAGTTACGTACACCTGCTGTGGCGGCCGCTACTACGCCACCAAGTTAACCTGTTGTGACCTCATAACAATTTTCTTGGTTGAAAAAACCACGGCATATTCACGGAGTGAATCATAATGAGTGGGGCGAAGCGTCCTTTAGTCCTTTAGTCCATACGTGCTTCCACCCATTCAATCGTTCATTCTTCCTTCCGTCCGCCCATGCGGCCATCCTTCCGTGCATTTGTGCGTTCATCTGTGCGTGCGTCCGTCTGTCAATATAGCGAACACTCCAAGTACCGCCATCTCGCACCTTTTCATCCTATATCAATCATACAGAAGTACCGTCATGTCGCGGACATTCCAAGGTATAAACGAGAGGTAGCTACCTACTACTACGATCACTACTACTGATACTACCACAACATATATCGGAGACGTACGACCCACGGCATGAAGAGCCTCGCCCCTTAAATAATTGAGAAACACTAATTAAGCATATGGCGCCTGTGAAATAAGGAATACTCGAAGCGCGAAGTCCGAAACGTATTTGGTTGCCACACTGATTACCGCAAATAAAAATCATACAGACAGGTTTCTGCACTTGCATGCTCTATGATTATAAAATACGTTTAGGGGGAAATCATTATGATTAGTAGAAGGTATATAGCCAAATAAAGCATCTAATATAATTTGATATCTTTCAAAATATAAAAAAGTAGGCATATCCCACGTATCATGGAATCCACATTATGCGAAGCATGCAGAGAGAAGACGACCGTGTTGCAATTTTTTTCAGTGACACGTCATTAAATGACGCTAATGATATGAACAAATATTGCACGCACGGACATACCTTAAAGAGTTACAGATGTTTACATAATCAGTTGTTTGCACTTGTGCAACAATGCCAACTGGGACATGCGTATTAGGCAACAACGGAAGCTTATATAAAGCGCTGATGCTCGCGAGGATGCTTGCCCTAGATGCTGCTACACAAATCAACTTCAGCGCATGTCAAGTAACCACAATCAACGTTAACCCAACATGATGGCTCCAAGACCTGGCGTAGCTCTGTATTAAAATACTTCATTGCCACTCAGAATGCTTGAATTCGA